>NC_133658.1:96449447-96633560 GCF_037893015.1 Macrotis lagotis | reverse complement strand
CCCTACTACTGACCAGCTGTCTACCATGCAATCTCTAGTTAAGTCACGGTCAATAAGGTCAACTCTCTGGGAACATCTGTATTTGATCAGTTTGCACAAAATGGGAACCTTTCTAATTCCTGATTATCCCAAAGTCTCTTTAAGAGCCAACAATGATAATAAGCGGATTCACTACCACTGTCCAACACTTCCTTCTAGATACCTTGTCATTTTTAACTCCCCCAAAGTGCCTACTTTCAAATCCCATGCTGATGACATGAGCTGGGGGGGGGGGGTGCATTGCCGTCACTAATCCTGCAAATGGATTATTAAACCATTGGGAAATTCCAGCTTCATGCTCTTCTGGAAAGAATCTGTCCTGATGCTACTCTAATCATTGTTTAAATATGGGCAATCCTTTTTTTTTTGGTTGTCCTTTTAATTAATTGAAGTAGCAAGACAGTGTAAGAAATAAAAAGAAAATAAAACCTAACAATAAAGTCAAATCAATCAGAATGTTGCCAAAATTTCACCCGCCTTCAGAACATGGGTGCAGTAATTTTAATTTCCACAATGTTGCCACAGTCCTGGAATGCAGACCAGGAGAGGATTATTTGACTGAGTTTACCCCATTTTTATTTTTTTTGCCAAAGACTTAAGATCAATGTCATCAACAAGTTATTCCAAGAGTGCTGATCCTGCATAAAACAAAGTGAAAACTTCTTTTTGAAAAGGCAGTCACCATTTGGAAAATTCTCTGGGTTTTAAATTAATATGCAGAATTCAGATTTTTAATTGCCCTAATAACAATCTTTTAAAGCTGAAACCAAGAATTTGGTTTAAGGTTTAAGTATGTATTTCAGTGCAAACTCTGAAATTAAAGTTTGTTTCCCATCAGGAAATATTAAAAGAAGATATTAAATCTTGTCATATCAATCTCAAAAGAATGGGCATCCTATCAAAAGGTAATTTATAACTAGCAGTCTTCTCAGAGGGTTGTCAAGGGGAAAGCACTTTGTAAATAAGCATGAGTGATTATGACAGTAGTAAGCAAGAAATATTTCTAGTGAACTGCTTACAAAATCTGTTCACAGATTAAAAAAACCAAATACACAAGTCTAACTGTTCTTCACACTTAAAGCTGTTGCTATGGATGATGACTGGTATTACTGTGAATAGGTGAAGCTGAAAAAAAAATAAATCAATACATGTTGAGTGTTAAATGAGAGAAGCAGCCTAGTAATGGAAAGAGAACTGGGCTTGGTGTCAAGAAAGATCTGGGTCCAAATCCCCTCTATGATACTCATGAGTCGTGTGACCCTGCTTTGAGTCTCGGGTTCCTCATCTGTCAAATGGAGGTAATAAATAGCTGTTCTGCCTACCCCCGCCCTGTGTTAATTTAAGGCTCCTATGAGATAATATAAAGCAATTCACAAACTTTAAAGTAATGTAAGCATTCTAGGTATTATTTTTATATAGAAATCATTGGACTAGACAATGTAAGGTATAGACAAGTAGTGGGGAAAAAAGCTAATAGTTTCATAGAGCTTCTAGACTAGTTAGAGAGGACAGAAGCAAAATTGATCAACAATATTTCAATGCTTCAGGCATCTCTGATTTTACTGATATAGATACACCCTCTACCATACTGAGGTAAGGAAGCAATCTTCAAAAGTTTCTATGAAAAAAAATTCCATATCTAAGTGGGATTCTGTGGCTACTTTAGTGAACTTCTCCAGACTTAGTCTAATCTTCAGTCTTTATACATAGTCCATACAGGTTCAACTTAAACTTTTTCAGTTTGGTCCATTTGGTCCAAATATTATGTTTTACTGTCAAGTCTTTGAAAACTTGAGAGTTACCTTCCCATTCTAATGTGGTATCAGAATTTTGGTGGACAGTGATAATAGATACCAATCTTGGGAGGGGAGATCCTGATGAGTTGTTTGAGGCATGATAAGATCATAGCTTTGGATTCAAAATGAAGCTTGTCATTTTGCTATGATTATGCTGGTAATAAGTATCAAAGACTTGAACTCAGAAACAATAATAAAAATAGCCAAAATTTATATAAACCCCTAAGGTTTGCAAAGCTCTTTAGAATTATTATTTCTTTTTTATCTTTTTTTTAATCTTAAAAATAACTGTGGGAGGTAGATGCTGTTACTCTCTCTCTGTAAAATAATAATTTTACAGATGAGGAAACTGAATCAGATAGAGAATCAACCAATCAACTAACTGCCTCTAAATGAAGATTCTAATCAAGATGTTTCTGATTTTAACAACAGCAGCTTATATACTATGCTATATTGCCTCTTGTACACATTTATTTTCTCACTAGTGTAGAAACCCTCAGGGAAGAACTTCTATTACTGCTGACTGACATTTACCTTAAGAGTTGGAGCCTCCTCAAGGGATTAAGTCCAACTAGAATGTGCCTCAGCCAGGATTTAATCCTTTTAGTAGCTAGATGGCATGATGGATAGAATCAGGAAGACCTGAGTTAGAATTCTACCTCAGACATTTACTAGTTGTGTGACCCTGGGAAATTCATTTTCTCTTAGCCTTGGTTTCCTCATCTGTAAAATTTTGATAATAATAGCACTTACCTCACAGGGTTGTTGTAAGGATCAAAATGAGAATACCTAAGGAAAGCACTTGGCAAACTTAAACCACCCTGTAAATGTTAACTGTTATTAATATTAACCTCAGGTCTTCCTGTCTGGAAGGTTGGTTCTCTGCACTTTTGTAATAAAACAAGGTAGTAAATAAGGCCCAAATGAATGCTACAAACTAGAAAATAGAGATGGACAATCTTTTTTCCTTTTTTTCTTTTTTCTTATCTTTTTCCTCTTTGTAACTTTAATTTTTCTTTGTATTTTTGTTACTTTGTTTCTTCCTTCCTTTGCCCCTCCCTTCTTTTTTCCTTCTTTCTTCTCTTTAATTTCCTCCTTCCCTTACTTTTTCCTTTCTTTCTCTCTTTCTCTCTTTCCCTTTCTTCCTTCCTTCCTTCCTTCCTTTTTCTTTCTTTCTTTTGCTTCCTTCCTTCCTTCTTCCTTCTTTTCTTCCTTTCCCTTTCTCTCTTATTCATTCTTCCTTCCTTCCTTCCTTCCTTCCTTCCTTCCTTCCTTCCTTCCTTCCTTCCTTCCTTCCTTCCTTCCTTCCTTTCCTGCCTCAGGGATGCAGCCTCTATTCAACTGTTCACAAAGGCAAGATTGTTTGTAGCCTACCTCCCTCTGGGATCTTCATATGTTGGCACTTTACTTCTTTGTCACTAACTGCTGAGCTACATCTGGCTTCACTGTGTGATTTTGCAGGTTTCTTCAGCATCTACAGCCTTATTCCCCCAAGTTGTAGGAGGTGACCTTATCTTGTCCAGCTGCTAGACCATGGAGACAAACCTATCTCTTGTCCTTTCCTGCCCTTTGTCCAGGGCCAAAGGCTTAGGTTGTGATGACTTCCTCTTCAATTCAGTCAGAAATAAATGAGTTACTTGAAATGCTTAGCAAGCTGCTTCTTTAATTGTCTTCCCTTTCCCGCATCTCCTATTTATCCACAAACATAACACCATTAGCCCATGTTGGAAATTTGACATGATTCACCCCAGCTATTTTTTTCCATCAACAGAAATTAACAAACTACCCAAGTCAAGAGACACTTTTTACCCACCTCTGAGGGATTAACCTTTATAAGTCACTCAATTTGTGGAAAAACTTCTCTTGCCACTAATGCTAATTCTTGCTCCCAGACTTGGCCATTCTGGGAAACTTCATTTGCCTGCTTAATTTTAAAACTGTCTTTATACTGTTGCCCCAAATATATATCTTCACTCAGATTCTCTTCCATCAAGTTCTATGTCTCTAGCAGCATCTTTCTTTCGCAGAGTCAGTGTTAGTGTGGGACAAACAGTGCTTTGTCCCAGTGAATTGACGTGCTTGGGGACATGAAGGTGGGAGTGATCTTCCTCAGTACAAGGGAGGTGGAGAGGACCGGAAGAGTCTTCCCTTGACTGCTTTCCTTGGGGAGCTCTCTTTTCTTATTTAGAGACTACAAGGAGATCAGAAACATGCTCCTGGGATAGCTTGAATTTATAGAATATTTTCTAAGATACGCAAAGGCTTCTACATATGTTATTTCATTTGAGCCTCAATAATGCTATGAGGTAGGTTATCCTCAGTTTACAGATAAGGAAACTAAGACAGACTGCTATATATAAGTTGCCTAAGGTCTTAGTTAGACAGGCAGGACCCTGGTTAAGTCAAGAGTTGAACTCAGATCTTCCTGTCTTCAAGTTTAACATGTGCTTTGACACTATGTAGGTATGTGTATATGCATATACTATATGTATATCAATGTGTGCATGTATATATACATGCACATATTATGTGACATATAAAGCTGACGCTATGTATAGACTACATAAATACAAATACATGTGGGGGTGGCTAGGTGGCACAGTGGATAGAGCACCGGCCCTGGAGTCAGGAGTACCTGAGTTCAAATCCAGCCTCAGACACTTAATAATTACCTAGCTGTGTGGCCTTGGGCAAGTCATTTAACCCCATTGCCTTGAAAAAACTAAAAAAAAAACATGACACTATCCATACACTATATATACATGTGTGTGTCTGTATGTGCATATATGCATACATATATTCAGAAATGATTCTGAATCTATTGAAATTTTTTTCATGAGAAATCCCAACATTGATATCTGAGTTTGGGATCAAGGGAGCAATGGTCCTCAGGATCCATGAAACAATCCAAAAAAGGAGAAACAATGGCAGTGAGTGAATTGAGTTGATGATTCAGTGGGTTGAAGGAGATTCAGAGTAAATTAAGACTAAGGAGTCTATACCAGTCTTAATTTACTCTGAATCTCCTTCAACCCACTGAATCATCAACTCAATTCACTCACTGCCATTGTTTCTCCTTTTTTGTTTAGAGGCCCAATCTCTACAAAATTACAGGTTCAATGATGTATCCCTTTGATATCTTACTCATGCCCCTTTCATCTTTCCCTTCCTTGTAACATCACCCTTCCCCTCTCCCTGTTCCCCAGGCTCATCCCTGCCTCCACCCATAGGTCCTTCCCTTGATCTGCCCTAGCTGTCAAATAATCTCATTTGAAGTATAAGCTAATAAAAGATTTCAATGTGTTACTCTTTCCCACTAGCACAACCAGGTTAATAGGTGAAAGTGAAAGACTGACAAACCCTTAGAACCACAAATAATAACCTTAAAGGTTAGATTTAGACACCTCATCAGACTGACAGGCTGATATGAAAGAAATTGTTGAAGGGTGAGGTGGATAGTGTGTTATCAGTGTAACACCTTTTGAGGTTGCTCAGGAGATATGTATGCTAGAGATAGATACTTGATAGTTAGGATTATTCTTTGTCCTTCATTCTCTAAGAGGACCAAGTTGTCAGGAAGGAGATGTTGTGAGTTGCAAGTGAATTATCTTTAAGTGAGGGAGGGCTATGGAAAGTCACTGGCTTCACTTGCTCTTCTGGAGTCATTTGAATCCAGTGGCAAGTTATAGATTAGGATGACTGGTGATAACTCAGAATGCAGTCTGATAGGAAGGAAATATCTCAGTGGTTTTATCTCAAATCCTCAAGGGAGCAACCCTCTCCCCATGATTGACTGGAAACAGACTAACTGATAAGTTTGCCCCTCTTATACTATGAAAGAAAGAGAGAAAATCAGAAGAAAGGTACCTATTACCATTACTTGAATATTGACACTCAACACAGTGGGGAGTGCTGTGCTTTCAATCAGCAGCTAGGCTGGAAACTTGCAAGACTGTTCTGTACAGCTATGGAGAAAGTCCCAACTGTGAGATACTCAGCACTGAACTATCCAGGGACAGGGGCTGTGTGGTCCAACCATACACACAGAACAGATGTCTGGTTTACTGGAACCATTTAGACCACTGAGAGCACAACTGGTAAAGCAGCACCCCTTGCCTTCCCTTTTCCCCTCCTTCGCCAGGAAGTATGCTAGGAGAGGTGTTCCTTTACCTCTAGAAGCAGGGAATAGAATTCAGAGACTTGAGTTCAGGACTGGCCTCAGAAACTTACTAGTTCTCTAATTTGGGGCAAGTCACTTAATCTTTGCCTTGGTTTCCTCTTCTGTAAGTCGGGCATAACAATAGTAGCAATAATAACAACAATAATCATTGTAAAGCAGCACTTAGTAAGTAAACATAAATATCATAAATGTTAGCTATTATTATTATTATTAAAGGGCTTGGCATCCTGAGCACCTAATCAATATTTAGTTCCTTCCACTTGAGAGTTTACTTTTTGTTTATTTTTTTGCCTTTTAAGTATGAAAATGTGATTAGCCATTAAATTTCTGATCTTTACTTCATTACTCGAATGGATCAGAAAAGAGACAAGCAACATACCAAAGCAGGGAGAGAAATACATTTTGATGACTGTGGTATCTATTTTGCCAGGAAAATTTCCTGGCTTGGAGTCAAGATATAAAAAGTGAATTATTGATTCATATTTTTTATAACTTCCCAGAGAAGAAAGATAAATTTAGGCTTAAATCTTTCTAGACCAGTGAGTCAGAAGTATTGATCAGGGGAAGTTATGATGATAAGAAAGGAATGGTATAGTAGGTGAGACCTTGGACATTTCCCCTTCCCAAGTGCTTTTCCAGGGCTTATTTGAAAGGAAAATTACTCCTTCAAAGGGGAGGAGCCAAGGGTATGACTAAAGAGAAAGTTCCAGAGAAGGTTAAGAGCTGAAAAGTGAATTGGAAGCTGGGGTGGCTAGGTGGTGCAGTGGATAAAGCACCTGCCCTGGAGTCAGGAGTACCTGGGTTCAAATCTGGTCTCAGACAGTCAATAATTACCTAGCTGTGTGGCCTTGGGCAAGCCACTTAACCCTGTTTGCCTGGCAAAAAAACAACAAAAAATAAGACTCATTCTTTTGTATAAAGAGATTTTCCCTATAAAGGGGGATCGTGAAAAGAGAAACACATGTAGGGAGTTTTCATCATGTCACAAAAAAAGCACTGGATTTTGAGTTTAAAGATCTGTTTTCTCTCCCAGACCTTTCATTTACTATCTATGGGACCTTGCACAAGTCACTTAACCACTTCGGTCTCCAATTTCCTCATATTTCAAATGCAGGATTTGAATTATATGATATCTGATCTGTCTTTTCCAGCTTTAATTCTATGATCCAGTATTGTCCAACTCATTCATTCATTCAAACAATAGGAGTAACTAGCTTTAAATATATTTGCCTGAATGTTATCTTCTGCCAAGAGATTGTAAGCTTCTTGAGAGCAGGGACAGTCTTTTGCCTGAAAGATGGTAGGTACTTAATACTCTTAGGATAATAGGAAATACTTAATGGGGGAAGATTTTAGAATTTAGAGGGGTTTGAAAAAAACTTCATATTAAAAAAAAGGATATAGGAAAAGAAATAGGGCCACAACTACATAGACAGATAGCTAGCTAGATGGTGTGTGTTTGTGTGTGTGTGTGTGTGTGTGTGTGTGTGTGTGTGTGTGTATGTGTAATATGGATCTCTGTGGGTCCATGTTGAGTTAGAAAACCATAAATTAATATTATCTGTGATTTATTTTATTTTTATTTCTGTTAAAGATTTCCAAATTATATTGGAATCGGTTTCAGCCATATGGGGGGTGTTATAGGTCACAGGAGGCTGACACCTCTGCTCTGGAACCCATATTTGTGATACTGAACCAAAGGAAAAGGGGTTCATGGATTCTAAGCTCTACAGACAGTACAGGTGCATTGGGCTCCAAGTTCTTAGCCTCCTCTAAACACTCTTGTTTTGGTGGTTTGATGGCTGACTAACCCAGGTAGGGGAGGAACTGGTCTCCACTCCCAACCTTTCATTGAATAAGAAACCACTTCTGATAAAGATCCAATTTTAGCCTCTAAAATTTTATCTGACCCCTCAGAGGCACCAGAAGAGTCTTAACCAAGGAAACAAATTGTGTTTCATTTGAATGCCCACCCCCTACCCCCAAAGAAAATCACTCTTGGCTTATTCTCCAGTCATGAGTACACAGAAGGCCTCCAAACTACATGAATGCAATTGGGAGCTTCGAATGGCAACCACTCAGCCCCAGCCCCAAGTAGACAATCCCACCGTTAAGCCTCTCAGAGCCCCCTTTTCCCAGCCCCACCCCCACAATGCTTTTACCACATTGTAAACTATACATTTGCAAATCTCACAGCTAATCCAGAGAGCAGCATGTGTGCGATCTAATATTACTCTAAGAGCCTGAAGGCACCCTTGTGGCCGAGGGAGACTTTATTATAAGCCATACACTGAACAGTTAGTATGTTCCCATCACTGTGAGAACCATATCGTTGGAATTTCCTGACTTGGGGGTACAGAGGGTATTCATTCAAAAGTTTTGTTTGGCTTTAGCCAAGTTCTCTGCCTTACTTTACCCTGCAAGGGTTGATTCTGTAGCTGTATTCAAAGTCTTTGTAGCATGGTCAGACATGCCAGATTGTGTGTTCTGCCTCAGAGAACATTGAGTCTCATCTATACCATGAAAATGCACTGGGGTCGGGAAGATAAAATAAATATCTAATTGTTGTAAATAAATATTGAATAAAACAAATTGGTTTGCATTTGGGAACCCTGAAGAAAGTCGCTTCTGATCAACTTGTAGGTTGATATGATGGTCCATGACCATTCCATCTGCCCTTGCTTCCCTTGCTTCATTGGTCTAGGACTCAAAAATCTTTCTGAATACCCTCCCTGCCCCACCATGGGGAAAATAATTTACTCAGCATTAGAATAGCCCTGGAAAAGTGTTCTTCTAGTTAGAATTGGACAGTGAGTATAACGAGTCAAACGGTGGGATTCCTCCCTTGTCTCTATGTCTTCTTTCCCATCTACTTCCAATTTACTTATGGAAGCATCAATAAGGTGCATTTTGAATTAAATCAGTGTAATCCTTTTAAGAATTATGTTGTATATATTCTGTTTAAATTTCACTCCATGCTGTTTCTATCCAATAAAATGAATCCTCCTTGTGGGCAGAGAATATTTCATTTTTTTTTCTTTACCAGTAATGAATACCTTTCCTGGCAAATGGATAGTACTTAGCCAATATCGTCAAACTGAATTATTTTAAGTGCACTGTTTTATTATCCTTATCTATCTTGTTATATCTAACTGTAACATTTATCAACATTTTGTTATAAATTTCATTTTTATACAATAAAAAGACAACAGTACTGATCTGTGTATGGTGAGTGATTGAGTGGCATGGACAATAAGGACCCTGGAAGGTCAAAGGAGGGGGGGATATCCCTATGGACTTTAAAGAAGGGTAGAAGGTTCCTTTGCTGTTTGAAATTGCCTTTAGGAACATTTCATTTTGGAAACTTCAGTCTTTGGGGTATCTTCAATTACCTGAAAAAGTGTACTGGAAAGTTTCAAATAATTTTTTATTTAATTTATATTTTATTAATAATAAGATTTAACATTTATACAGAATTTTAAATGTTATCTCATTTGAGCTTCCCAACCATCTTGTGATTATTATTATCCCTATTTTATGTGACTTGCCCAAGGTCACACAGCAGGGTTTTAACTCAGGTCTTCTCATCTCAAAGTTCAATGCTTTATTCATTATCCCACCCAGTTAATTTATAGCATTTATTTTTACCTCATCTTCATTTCCCAAAATATCCCTTCCTACTTCTCTCAAAGTACCAAGCCTTGGTCGGGGTGAAGAACATTTTTCTGCCAAGGACCATTTGGATATTTACAATATAATTGTGGGCTATATTTGATCCAATATTTAATTAATTCAGCCCTAAAAAGCACCTAGATTTATCAAATTTTGAGTTCCTGCCTGCAGTTGCCTTGGCAATGACAGACCAATATGGGTCTCAGGGTTGGAGGTTCCCCGCCCCTTATATCAAAGAAAAATAATAAGAAAAAAGTCAAGTAAAACTAACAAAGCTGTCAACCAAGTCTGTATTATATAAGCCAGGGTCTCCCACCTCTGCAGAGAAGGAAAGGAACTCAAGTCTCAGTTGTTCCCTTTCAAATAATTTTTTATTTATGTTTTTATTAATAATAAGATTTAACATTTATGTAGCATTTTAAATATATTTATCTCATTTTATCCTCCCATACATCCTGTGAAGTAGTTGTCATGGTGATAATCAGGCATAGTGACAATCATTTCATACTATTCAGTTTCAAATTTTGTTGTTGCTGGTTCCCATTCCAGTGATTACAGGCATTGTTTGTATCAAATAATCCTTACTCAAACTCTGCAAGATCAGTTGAATATGAAGCTGCCATTCAAAGTTCATTTTGGAGGAAAATGTTAATATTTTGTTTGCTTGACCTATTACCCAACTCTAGTAAATCCTGAAAATGATGAACCATAGGTTTCCCTACCCAGAATTTCAATTTTGAGAATTTCCTCATTGTTTATAATAATACCTTATATATTTTGTATAAAAGAAACATAAAGGAAAAAAAAAATCCTGAAAGTCATTACTTAATCCAATTTACTCAGCTTTTGCCTGAAACCATTCTGAGCTCTCTCTAGTCACCTGTCAATAACCAAGCCCTTCACAATACAAGCAAAAGGATGATTCATCTTCCTTAAAGTACATTTGTTCAAGGCACAGTCACTAAGGAGGAATTGAATTACAACTTAATGAATGGAAAGAGCTGTTCTAAAACATCAGAGTGTTACTGTCTTCACTTTAAAAAAAATCTCCAGGTGTTTCAGCATCTGGATCTCATAGGAGAGTCACCTCAGGCTCATGCCTTCCAATGAGACAGACTTCTTATGGTCTAACAAGGAGCTGGAGGGGGTGGGGTTGGGGGGCAATGTGTGAGGAATGGTGATCACTAAAGTCAGTTACATATGAAGCAAGTAGAGAAGGACCCAAGGTAAGAATATCATTTCCTTGGAAAGACAAATGACTCGGGGTACAATAATGCCAGTGTTTGATTAGAGCCCATAGTGGGGGGGGGGGAGAAGGTGATGTGGAGAGGGGGAGGCAGATGCCTTTCAGTTCCATCTGTAGAGCTGACAGGTTGAAGCTCTTACTGACCAAGCCCCCAACTCCTTTGAAGGCCATTGGTAGCCAGAGGTGTGCCTGTGACATGGGATAGTTTGATCAAGAGCCGAAATGATTGGATATTCTGGAAAGGGTACTGATCATATGGAAACATGACCTTAAGACAGGAAAGTAGACTAGTCAAAGAGTTTCCCCCACTCTTCTGTAGAGTCATAGTATATTTGTTGCACACTTATACGGCCCACTACTAAACCTAATACAGATTTTATATGATAAGCACTTACATAGGTTGACACTTGAGATCAACCATTCCAGGAATTTTTAGCCTTTTTGTTTGTTTTTTGTCACAGACCCCTTTGGCAACAGTCTGGAGAGGCCTATGAATTTCTTCTCCGAATAATGTTTTTAATGCTCCCCATGTGGAGGATTACAATTCAGTTATCAAAATATTTTTAATCTCACATACCCCTGTATTAAAAAAAACCTTGAAATTCCCTTATTTGATGAAAGATTGGAAACTCAGACCCAGAGGTGGCAGTAATTCATTCAAGGTCACCCATGTAGAGAGTGGCAAGGGTAGTATTCAAATCCATATATTTCTAATTTCAATGTTTTTCAAATGCTTGATAGATTTCTCCTACATGGTACCTCTTCTTGGTGTAATAGAGGACTGGCATTATAGTCAAGTCAAATTAAGAAGCATTTATTAGGTTGGAGATCGCTACCAAAAAAAGGGTGGATAAATGTGCCTGTCATTGTACTTTCTTCAAAATGGAAGCTTCAGTGAGCCAGTCATGGTGGGATAGCCTCGTAATTATTGCTACCAAGGAAGCTGAGGTTGATGATTACTTGATTTAAGATGTCTGAACTGAGGTGGGCCAAGGTACTGAGCTGTCCCTCTCTAAGTCTAGTACACCTAGTGGGTAGCTGTGATCTGATCCAGGCCTGAAGTGCAGCAGCAGTTTAAAGGGCCCATTCTGATCATTATTGTGCCTGGGCTATGGGATGACCAGTATATTTCTAGCCTGTATGACATAGGGAATCCTATTCTCAAAAAACAAAACAAAACAAAACAAAAACAGTGGAGGTTCTGACTGGACCTATCTAATCAGAGAAAGGATTCATTGAGATTGATCATGTAGATTAAGAAGGCTTCTGAAAATGGTAGAGAAAGAAACCTGGAGAGCCTGAAGAGAAATGATGTCATAAAGACCTATATTTAAGTCTTGTCTCTAATACATACTGGCAATATGACACCTGGGCAAGTAACAACTTCTCAGTGACCCCAAACTACTCTTTAAGACTGTAATTCTTATATACTCTTATTTAATTCTATAATATAAAGTATAAATTGTAGAGATATTACTCATATTATCTGTGGAAGGAATATCTTTGCTGGGGGTTCTCTACATTGATGAAATCAAAGATCTAGATTAGAAAAAGGAGAGTCTTATCTTGGGAATAAGTCTTAGTATTTATGTTAGGTCTTAATTGGTCTCCTTACCCCCTTTATTTTAGTGTGCATTTCTTAAAGCAGTTTTGAAATTTTTACCCATAAAAGAACAAGATGTCTTGGTGGTTCTGCAACAATTTCAGTAACCGTCCACTTTTCTATCCCTTTTTGTGGTCTCATGTCCACTTTTGCCATGGTAGATTGGGAGATAAGCAAGAGTAGAAAAACAAAAAAAAATCCTTTTCTTACCTGGCATCACATTTCCTCATGATATCATTCCACTGTCTTCTCCCCCAGACACATCAAGATGTCTATGTAGAAGACACCTAGGCTAAAACTGAGGTCATTACTCTGAACAAATGATTTTTTGGGGGGCTTCAATAATATGAACAGATGAACCTGGGGACTTCCAGCAAGATGATGGGCTGAGTGGGAAGCCCTTAAATAACTTTAAAACAGCAAGGAATGTTCCAAATAACATAAAAGAACATTAAAAACAAAAGATGGGGGGGGGAGAAAGAATTCTTCATAAAAAAATGTGTCTTGGGCAGGGCTGGGCTATGAGAGAAGACTAGTCTTTGACGCAGGTATAGGTATTACCTGATGCCCTATCTAGTCTCATCCCTTGAAGAATGTTCAGATATTCTTGTCTTTCTTTCAATCTAATCATGTAGAAATTTTGAGGGGAGAGTTCTTGTCATTAGTGACTCAGTGTTTGGTACTGTGTGATGAAAAAAGTCTTTAAGTGAATAACCAGAACAATGACTCAGGAGTTGTTAAAAAGAGCCAAGTATGCCTACAACAGGTACTACCCTGCTCACCTCTCAATTTATTTGCTTATTGGATTTGAGTGAGGAAAGAGGAGCCATCTGGAAGATTCCCTCCTTCCAGTCACTATATATCTGAACTCTTGGTTTATCTTTTTTTTTATTTTATTCTTTCCTGATATTTGAATGAGTATTCTCATATTTTAATATCTTTTATTTGAATGAGCATTCTCAGGCTACCTGATAAGCTAAGGAGATTCAGAGACCTCATCAGATGTTCCATCGACAACTGGAATTGTTAGCAGGTTGATTACTTGCATAGGGAATATAAATATAGAAAAGCAGAAATAGAAAGGCATGCTTTTCAAACTACAGCATATTTTTAAAAGATCAGTCACAAAAGAACAATGGATATAGTAGAAAAATTTTTGGATTTGGAGTTGAGGTCAGAGGACCTAGGTTTAAATCTTAGTTTGCCTCTTACTAAATGTGTGACCTAAGACAAATCACTTAACCTCTCTGGGCTTCAATCATCTATAAAACGAGAATGATGAACATTCAAGACCTCTTTTAATTCTAACCCTATGATCCTATGAAAGATACAGATCTAAATGGAGAGTAAATACAGATAGCCTAAACAGTGAGTGGGTCAAAGAACAAATGAAAGAAATAGTAAATGTTTTTTATAAAGAGAATTATGTGAAAATAAAAGGCATCAATAAAACTTTTTAAAATAAAGAAGCTTTTAACACTGAGACAACATAAAATTAATGGGATGTAGTTAAAACAGTCTTTAAAGTAAAATTTCTATGTCTGAGCACGCATATAAGCAAATGAGCAAACAAGATAATTAATGAACCGAGTGTACATTTAGTAAAATCTGAACCCCAACAAATTAATATTTAAACAAAAGAAACTTTGGAAGCCCAAGGAGAAAGAAAATTTCAAACAAAAAGATCATGAAATATATAAATGCTTTTAAAAAATCTTTCAAAACTGACAGTAAGAAGAGCAAATATCCTAAATTTTAAAAAATTGCAAAAAATGGAGAGGGACTAATGAAAATTATCAGAAACTATCATATCCAAAAATGTCAACAAAATTTAGAATTTCAATAGATACATATCAACAAAAAATAAATACATATATAAGGTAACAAAACAGAAAATAGACATTCCAAACATCCTAATCTCAGAAAGAGAAATTGAATAAATTATGAATTCATTGCCAAAGAAAATAACCTAAAAGAAATAGAGTATTAGACCTGGAGATAGGAGGATGTGGGTTAAAGTTCTATCTTAACTTGGAATAGATTATGAAAAGTTGGTCTGTTTCTGTCATATTATTTTCCAGCTTTCTCAGCAGTTTTTATTAATGAGTAAGTTCTTATCCCAGAAGCTGGTGGCTTTGGATTTATTAAACAGTAGATTACTATAGTCATATAATGCTATTTCTTTTGTACCTAATCTATTCCACTGATCTACCACTCTATTTTTAGCCAGTAGCAACACTTCCTGAATGATGAGTTTTCCCATTAGGATAAATAAGAGCATTTATTTCATTAGGTTTTTTTTTAAATTAATTAACCTAGTTTTCCGACTCCATACGTTTATTATTTTTCTTATTTGTTCTTTGACCCACTCACTGTTAGGCTATCTTTATTTGGGCTCCATTAAGATCTGGTCTACATTTAGATCAACAATCATTATTTTGTAATATTTTGAGTCCCACATTTATCTCCCTGTCTCCCTTTCCTCTTCCCTCCCCCCGACAGAAAGCAATCTAATATAGATTAAACATGTATGACTATCTTAAGCATATTTCCATACTAATCATGTTGTAAAAGAATAACAAAACCTTGAGAGGAAAAATATATTAAACATAAAACAAATTTTAAAAATTGAAAATAGTAGAAAGAGAAGCAGGCATGGAGCTGGCTAGCAGGAGCCTCCAGGCAACTGAGCCCAGAGTGCTCAGCCCACTGAAGGTAGGGGAGACTTCAGAGGTTTGTCATCTGTACCTGGAACAGGACTCTGGGGCTCTGACCAGATTCAGGTACTCATCACAGTGTAGGCCCTCCCATAGAACAGTGCCCCCCCACCCCACCTCAGCCCCATGGCAGAAGGGTGCACTTGTGATCATTCACAGACCAGGAGGGCAGTCAGAGCTTCACAAACTGAGATCCTTGTGGGGGGGGGTGGTTACCAATAATACTCAAAAGCTCAGGAAGCACCCCAAAACCAGGCACAGGCTGGATAAATGAGTAAACAGAGAAAAAAGAGGAACACCATTGAGAAATACACTGTCTATGATCCCAAGGAGGATCAAAATACTCAATCTGAAGATGAGGAAGTACAAGCTCCTGCATCTACAGACTCCAAGAAAAACAGAAGTTGGGCTTAGTCCATGACAGAGCTCAAAAAAGATTTTGAAAATCAAGTAAGGGAGGTAGAAGAAAAATTTGGAAAAGAGATGAGAGAGATGCAGGAAAAACATGAAAAAGAAGTCAGCAGCTTAGTCAAGGAGATCCCAAAAATGCTGAAAAAATAACGTGTTAAAAACCAGCATAGGTCAAATGGATAGAACAGTTCCAAAAGTTATTAAGGAGAAGAATGCTTTAAAAAGCAGAACCGGCCAGATGGAAAAAGGAGATAAGAAAGCTCTCTGAGGAAAACAAATCCCTCAGATGTAGAATGGAGCTAAAGGAAGCTCAAGACTTTATGAGAAGTCAAGACACAATACTTCAACACCAAAAGAATGAAAAATTAGAAGAAAATGTGAAACATCTCATTAAAAAGAACAACTGATCTAGAAAACAAATTCAGGAAAGAGAAGTTAAAAATTATTGGGATACCTGAAAGTCATGATCAGGAAAAAAGCCTTGACCTCATTTTTAAAGAATTCCTACAGGAAAATTGCCCAGATATCCTAGAAGCAGAGGGCAAAATAGAAATTGAGAGAATCCACCAATCTCCCCCAGAAAGAGATCCAAAAAAACAACCCCCAGGAATATTAAAACCAAGTTCCAGAACTCCCAAGTCAACAAGAAAATATTACAAACAGCCAGAAGGACACAATTCAAATATGGAGCTGCAGTCAGGATCACACAAGACTTAGCGGCAAGTACTGTAAAGGTTCATAAGGGTTGGAATATAATATTCCAAAAGGCAAAAGAGCTTGGAATACAACTGAGAATCAACTACCCAGCAAAACTGAACATACTCTTCCATGGGAAAAGATAGGCTTTCAATTAACCAGGGGAATTTCAATAGTTTCACAACCAAAGCTGAACAGAAAGTTTGACCTTCAAATACAGGACTCAAGTGAAGCATAGAGAGTGGAGGAGAGGGGTAAATTATGAGGGACTTAATGATGATGAACTACATGTATTTCCACATAGAAAAATCATACTAGGGGCAGCTAGGTGGCGCAGTGGATAGAGCACCGGCCCTGGAGTCAGGAGTACCTGAGTTCAAATCCTGCCTCAGACACTTAATAAGACCTAGCTGTGTGGCCTTGGGCAAGCCATATAACCCCATTGCTTTGCAAAAACCTAAAAAAAATGATACTGATAATACTCATATGAAACCTCTCATTTAATAGAGTAGGTAGAAGGAACTTATATAGATGAAGCACAGGAGAGTGCTGAATTTTAAGATATAATATATTGTAAAAATGGAGTCAATGACTAAAAGGGAAATGTACTTGGAGTAAGAGAAAGGAGAGGTGGAATAGGCTACAATATTTCATATAAAAGATATTTTTTATTGCAATGAGCTATTGCAATGATATGGAAGAGGGGAAGGGGAGGGGGAATGAGGAAACCTTTCCTCTCATCAGAGGTGGCTCAGAGAGGAAATAACATATACTCAATGGGGTATAGACATCTAGAGTAAAAAGGAGAGAAGGGGGAAAGGGGAAGGAGGGATGTGGATGATGGAGGAGAGGGTGGATCATGGGGGAGAGTGGTCAGATATAACACATTTCTTTTTTACTTCTTTCAAGGGGCTGGGATTGGGTGACCTGTCTGAGCCCATGGGGCCAGGCAGTTGCTTGGTCTCAGAGGTGGTATGTGGGCTCGGGACCTCTTGGCCCCAGGGTCAGTGATCAGTCTGCTGTGTCACTCAGCTACCCTATAGCATATTTTAGAAGAGGGACAGAGTGAAAGGAGAGAGGAAAACATAGTATATGGTAGTGGGGAGGTATGGATGGATGGAGTTACAATCAGCAACAGCAATGGTGGAAAAATATGGAATGTGATCCACCCACAACAGAGCTGGTGGTGTCGGAACACAGCCTGAAGCACATTTTTTCCTCTTTTACTTTATTTATCATGAGGTTCTATATTTTTTGAGGGAGGGAATATTAATGTTTACTCTTAAATAAGAATATTTTAGTAATGTGTAAAAAAACCCCAGCACATACAAAAATAAAAAAAAATTGAAAATAGTAAGCTTTGTTCTGTATTCAGACTCCATAGTTCCTTCTCTGGATGTAAATGTGAACTTCCATCACAAGTCCTTTAGAATTATCTTTGATTATTGTACAGCTGAGATGAGCAAATCCATCATAACTGATTATTACACAATGTTGCTTTCAATGTATACAATGTTCTTCTGATTCTGCTTGCTTCACTTAGCATCGGTTCAGGCAAATCTTTCCAGGCATTTCTGAAGTCCAGCTGCTTGTGATTTCTTACAGAACAATAGTTCTCTATCACATTCTATACTCTGTCATATTCCATACACATACTATATCTTATTCAACCATTTCCCAGTTGATGGGCATCTCCTAAATTTCCATATGCTCTTTGGGCATATGTTCCAAATTACTTTCCAGAAAGGTTGGATCAGTTTGCAACTCCATCAACAATGTTTTAGTGGGAGCAGTCAGGTGGCACAGTAGATAGAGTACTGGTCCTGGAGTCAGGAAGACCTGAATTCAAATCTGACCTTAGACATTTAATAATTGCCTAGCTATGTGACTTTGAGCAAGTCACTTAACCCCATTGTCTTAAATAAATAAAAAAATTAAAAAAACCGATGTATTAGTGTCCCAATTTTGCCATATCCCTTCCAGCATTGATCATTTTCCTTTTTTCTCATATTGGTCAATCTGTTTGATGTGAGGTGGTACTTCAGAGTTGTTTTAATTTTTGTTTCTCTAATCAATAATGATTTAGAGCATTTTCAAGTGACTATGGATAGTTTTAATTTCTTCATCTAAGAACTACCTGTTTATATCCTCTGACCATTTATAAACTGGGGAATGACTTGTATTCATATAAATTTGTCTTAGTTCTCCATATAATTCAGAAATGAGTCCTTTATATGAAATATTAACTATAAAAAATTACTTCCCAATGTACTGTATTCTTTTTAATCTTGGTCACATTGGTTTAATTTTTTGGAAAAAAACCTTTTAAATTTAATTTAATTCAAAGTTATTCATTTTGCAATTTATAATGTTCTCTATCTCTTCTTTTGTCATAGATCTGACAGATAAACTATTCTTTGTTTTCCTTTTACTATTCATATTCCTATTCTGTCATGTTATCAATTTTTATGTCTAAATTCTGTACGAATTTCAACCTTAACTTGGTATAGGTTGTGAGAAAAGTTGATCCCTCTACTGTAATAGCTACTTTGTGCCTCTTCATGTGATGTGATTTATCCCATTCTACCTTCCTATTCCTTCCATCTCAGTAAATCTCTTTTTTAATATCTTAATTTTTAAAACATATCTCATAAAATCAACATATTCATACCTTCTGTTTAAATATATTCCCTCCAGGATTTGCATGAACTGATTCTGAGTGAGATGAGCAGAACCAGAAAAACACTGTACACCTTAACAGCAACATGGGGGTGATGTTCAACCTTGAAGGACTTGCTCATTCCATCAGTGCAACAATCAGGGACAATTTTGGGCTGTCTGCAATGGAGAATACCATCTGTATCCAGATAAAGAGCCATGTAGTTTGAACAAAGTTCAAGGACTATTCCCTTTAATTTAGGAAAAAAAACCAGATATCTTATTGTCTGATCTTGTTATCTCTAAGATTTTTCTTTCTTCCTTAAGGATATGATTTCTCTCTCATCATCAGTTTGGATCAATGTACAACATGGAAACAAAATAAAGACTGACAGATTGCTTTCCTTGGGGGAGGGGGGAGGGAAGTAAGATTGGGGGAAAAATTGTAAAACTCAAATAAAATCTTTAATATATATATATATATACACACACACACACACACACACACACACACACACACACACACACATATATATATATATATATATATTCTCTCTAAAAGAGATACAGTTCTCAAGAATAATGAGTATCATCTTCCCATGTAGGGATGTTACCAAGTTAATCTTGTTGAATAACATTCTTTTTCTTTTCCCCATTTGCCTTTTTATATCTTTTGAGTCTCATGTTTGAAGATCAGATTTTCTGTTCAGCTTTGTTTTTTTTTCAGTCAGGAAAATTTGAAAATCATCTATTTCATTAAATATTCATCTTTTCTCATGATATAGTATGCTCAATTTTCCTTAGTAGTTGATTCCTGGTTGTAATCCAAGCTACTTTGCCCTCTGGAATATCATATTCTGGACACTTTGATCCTTTAATGTTGAAACTGCCAAGTCTTGCAAAATCCTGACTGTGGCTCCTTGGTATTTGAATTGCTTCTTTCTGGTTGCCTGCAGGATTTTCTCCTTGATCTGATCATTCTGGAATTTGGCTACAATATTCCTTGTTATTTTCATTTTGGGATCCTTTCCAGAAGGTTATTGGTGCATTCTTTCAATGATTATTTTACTCTCTGGTTCTAGGATAGAAGAACAGTTTTCCCTGATGATTTCTTGAAAGATGTTGTCTAAGTTATATTTTTTGATTTTGGCTTTTCGGTAGACCAATAATTCCTATATTAAATTAACATTTCCAGGTCAGTTGTTTTTACAATAAGCTATTTTACATTTAAAAACAATTTTTTCATTTTGTTTGACTGGTTCTAGGTGTCTCAGAGAGTCATTAGCCTCCACCTGCCCAAGTCTATTCTTCAAGGAATTATTTTTTTCAGTTAGCATTCCCATTTTCTTTTCCATTTGACTAATTCTATTTTTAAAGGAGTTGTTATCTTTTTTGCCCACTTGTATTTTTAAAGGAATTAGTTTTTTACTTATATTTGTCCAATTATATTTTTGAAGGATTTATTTTTTCAGTCACTTTTTGTGCTTCCTTTTGCAAGACATGGAATTTCTCTTGCATTTCTTTTCCTGATTAGTTTACTTGATTTTTAAAATCCTTTTTGAGCTCTTCCATCAAGTCTTTTTTGGACAGAAACCAATTCATATTCTGCTCTACATCTTCCCATGTAGCACTTTTACTGACATCCTTTTCTGAGATAATGAGTTCCCTGTCCTTATCTCCAAATAGCTTTCTATAGTTCTGGCTTTTTTTTACTTATTGTGAATTTTATTCCTGGGTACTTGTCCCTTCTTGTGCTGTGGGAGGTACCTGTTCACAGACCCTACCCACTAAGAAGTCTTGAGGCTTGCTCACTGCTATGCTTTCTGGGTTAGGAATGATAGCAGCTTGTTGATTGACCTCGGTTAGTCATGTTGGCTGAACAGGAAATCTATGTTGGAGCCCTCCCAGCTGGCCTGCTCTGCCATTAGGCTGCTGAACCAGAACTGTAGGAGCCTCTGCTGCAGACCTCTCCATGTCTGAGAGCCTCTGACTGGTCCCCTTTGTGCCTATCTGCTTGGTGTTTTCAGTTTCCTGCTCCTGGTCACTCTCTTGCTCCATCCAAGGAAGACCTTGCTGGAAAATGCTCCACTCTGTTCTTTTGTGGGTTATGTCACTTCAGAATCCATTTAGAGGCTTGTTTAATATCTTTTTCTAAGGGAAATCTAAGAGAGCTTATGGAAGTTCCTGGCTTCTCTCCATCATCTTAATTCTCTTAATTAGTTTTTTTAAGGATCAAATGAGATAATGTATGTAAAGCACTTTGTAAAATCTTAAAGCTCTATATAAGTATTAGCTATTATTATTAAAAAATAAAAATCAACTAATCCTTAATCTTCATAAATTTATCAAAAATTCAAAGAAGGTATATTACGAAATTCATTCTTTAAGACAAATATGCTAATGTTCTGTTGGTGGAATAGTAAACTGATCCAACCATTCTGGAGAGCAATTTGGAACTATGCCTAAAGGGCAATCAAACTGTGTACACTCTTTGATCTGGCCATACTATTGCTAGGACTATTATATCTTGAAGACATCAAAAAAGGGGGAAAAGGACTTGTTTGTCTAAAAATATTTGTAACAGCTTTTTTTGTAGTGGATAATAATTGGAAATCAAAGAAATGTTCATGAACTGGAGAATGACTAAACAAGTTGTAGTATATGAATGTAATGGAATATTATTATGTTATAAGAAATGACAAGCAGGATGATTTCAGAAAAAAAACAGGAAGACTTACATGAACAGATGTGAAGTGAAACAAACAGAACCAGGGCACCATTATGCACAATAACAGCAATATTGTATGGATGACTTAATTATTCTCAGCAATACAATGATCCAAGACAATCTCAAAGGACTATTGATGAAACATATTATCTGCCTCCAGAGAAAGAACTGAAATTGTCTGAATACAGCCTGAACATGCTATTTTTCATTTTCTTTCATTCTTATCCTTTTAAAAGTATCCTCCTTGAACAAAATGATTAATATATAAATGCTTTACATGATTGCATATGTATAACCTATATCTGATTACTCATATTTCAAGAAATAATAATGCAACAAAATTGCTCTGAGATCCTAGAAGCAGAGGGTAAAATAGAAATTGAGGGAATTCACGGGTCACCTCCTGAAAGAGATCCCAAAAGAAAAATTTCCAGGAATATTATAGCCAAATTCCAAAATTTCCAAGTCAAAGAGAAAATACTAAAAGCTGCCAGAAAAAAACAATTCAACTACCATGGCTCTATAGTCAGGATTACGCAGGATCTGGCAGCATCTACATTAAGGACTTGTAGGGATTGGAATATGATATTCTGGAAGACAAAAGATCTTGGTTTACAACCTAGAATCAACTACCCAGCAAAACTCAATATCCTCTTTCAAGGAAAAGATGGGCTTTCAATGAAACAGGGGACTTTAGAACTTTACTATTGAAACAACCAGAACTGAACAGAAAGTTTGATCTTCAAGTAGAAGACTCTGGTGAACCATAGAGGGGATGGAAGGGAAGGACTAACTATGAGAAACTTAATGATATTGAACTGTTTGTATTCCTGCAAGGAAAGAAGATATTAATAACTCATATGAACTTTCTCATTTATAAGAGCTGTTAGAAGGAACATATCTAGACAGGGCACAGGAAGGAGCAGAATATAATGGTATAATATGGTAAATAATAATAATAATAATGGTAAAAACATGGAGTCAATGGGTGATAAAGGAAAGTACTGGAAGGAAGAGAAAGGAGAGCAAGAAGGGGCTAAGATGAGTCATATGAGTCAAGGAAAAGATTTTTCAATGGAGTGGAACAGAGGAAGGTGAGGGGAATTTCTCATCAGAAATGGCTCAGAGAGGAAATAACATACACACTTAATAGGGTATAGAAATCTATCTTACTCTAGAGAAAAATGAGATGAAAGGGATGGGATAAGAGGGGATAGAGGGAAGGAAGGGGGAAACAGGTGAAAGAAGAGAGGGAAGATCATGGGAGAGGGCACTCAGATACAGCACACTTTTGGACAGGGACAGGGTGAAAGGGGAGAGAGAGAATAGAATAAATGAGAGTGTGGAGGAATAGAGTGGAGGGAAATAGTAATAGCAACTGCGGGAAAATACTGAAGCAACTTCTCTGGTGGACTTATGATAAAGAAGGCAACTCACCCCAGAAACAGAGCCATTGGAATCTGAATACAGACTCAAGTACATTTTTTTCTTTCTCACTATTGAGTTTTCTCATCTTCTTGGAGGGGAGGGGAGTTTATGTTTACTCTCATAACAAGATTATTGTAATAATATAAAAGAAAAAAAAAGAAAAGAAAAAAACAAGAATTGTCCATCTTGCAATAATCTTAGGAAAGGGGTATTGCTATATGATCTGTCTGCTTTAGCTCTACAGGGAAAGATGTTATGCCCTTGACAAATCAATTCCATTTCATAAATGTCTGCACAAGGGAGTGATGGGAACAAAAGTAGATAATCTCTTACCCCACAAAGTTCATTGTCTAGGTGGGGAGGTAAGGTTCATAAGCAACCACAAATTAAATATAATAGGGATCTTGTGCAAGTAGGATCTACCCATGTGGAGAGCTTGGGGAGCCTGCTTCTAAAAGAGTCATGATGACATGCAATGAAGGTCCCTTAGAGAGAAATTGGAGCATGCATAGACATTCTTTAACTGATCTACTAAACACATGATGAAGGCAACATGTGTAAACAATTCTTATGCAAATTAAATTTGACATGTGCACTAAATAAAAAATAAAAACAAAAATAAAAAACCAGACACACAAAAAATGTGCCAGTTCATGTGCAGAAAAAAAACAAGAAGCATAATCCATGTCAAGAAAAGAGATCATAGAATAGTCCTCACAATAAAAATCAGGCTTAATCAAAGATGGTGGTCAATAATGGAGCAGAACAGGAATGATAAAGCAGGGTTGAACTTGCCAGATGACGTAGGGATGAGACTTTGAAAAAAGTTCAAGAGGCACCTCATCTATTCCTTTAAGGACATAAAGAGCTGAAGACTTCACTTCTACATTCACCCCTTAAAACCAATTAATGTTAACAGAATTTTAAATGAAATATAGACAGGATAAATTTCTAACTTCTGAGTAATTGGAGATGAAAATAAAGCAGGTCAGAGGTAAACTGGCAAAGTCAAGTAGCAGTTCAATTAATAAGTTTAAGAAAGAGGAATACAATTTGCAAACTGAAAGCTCTCCTAAGGAGACCTTTCCTTCCTTGCTATTAAGGCAGATATTATATACATACATCACAAATGGGAAGGGAAAGAGGTAGATTACAAAACAATCATTTCCAGGGCTTGAACAGTTTCCATAAACACAGGAGCAAAAGTCAATACAACTATTCTTAGGGATTGTTTCAGATCTGGGGATTATTATCATGCTCCCCCAGGACACAGAACCAAAGTTCTGCGATTGGAACAGGTTCTACAGTTTTTGATTTGCTTTACATGGTGAACAAAGACAGAGTAAAAGCATAAGAATGTAGTCACTATCAAGAACTGATGGATCACTTTAAGCTCATTGTGAGAATGACTCCCAAGCCTGAATCTGTAGATAAAATGGGAGTTCTGAGAAATCTAAATTGCTAGTGTATTCTTCACACCTATCATATCAATTAACGTGAGAATCATACTTCCCTCCACAGTACTTAAGAAAGAAATTGGAGCTTTTCTTTAACTGATCCAATATTCACATGAAAAGCAATTCAAAAGGAAACCTTCATTAACTTCCACCATCTCTCCTTGTCCATTTTTTCCTTCAGCTTTGCTTTGGTGGTTTAGCATCTTGTTTATGGTATCTGCTGAGAAGGGAGAGAGGGGGGAAAAGGTCCCTCTATGATCATATGGCTCATTAGTCTATTTGCTTCTTTCCATTATAGAGTGAAGGGATTACAACCTTTTGTCTTGTAAGTTTGGAAGGGCCAAGTGAGTACTTCAGCATTCCAAAATTTTAGACTTTGGTTTTAGAAACCAATATAGTATCAATGTAAGGGAGTAATGTTTGAGAATGATCTTTGGATCATTCAGTGTCTAAGTTAAGGACTCCTTTAGAAAGTGATGGCATTTTTTATTTGAACCTGGTAAAGCTAATGCTATTTAGGAAACTGAGCTAATTTAAGTATATATCCTTACGTATGTATAGAGTTTGCTCTCTGAAGTGTTAAAGGGTTTGGGGATGTTTATTTTTTTGTTCATGTGCATATTCTTTTCTGCAAGATAACTGATGCTAAATGTTTAAATAGAACTAGGGCATAAATGATTAGCACCTAATAGTGAGAGAAACATAGCTGGTGGTGACTTAAGCAAATGATAACAGATAAAAGATGTTCCTCAAGGATTGAATATCTTTAGCACCCTGAGAAGGTAGTAACCAACCTTTCTCTTGAAGAGGGAAGACAATTTTTATTAGTAATAAGTAGTCTTTTCCTTATCCATTAACAAAAAAATTCCTAGATGATTTTCAGGCAATTTTAGAGTTAGTGAACTGGATCTTGTGAGTTTGTCCTCAGGTTAGTCCCACATTTAACTAAGGAATTGGGAATGAGCTTCTGAGACAACTGCTTTTTTGCATTCTTCTGATACTAGAAAACCCCCAAAGTCAAATTTCCATGAATCCATTTCAAAGATGGAAGAGCTGGTGATGTTCATTGTCACTTTTTAACTCTATTTTAAATGTCCCTGGATAGGTTACCTCAATGGTCAAAGCATGAAAATAATGGAAATTATACTTTTTGTTGTATAAGTATTCATCAATTTGTTAAGAAAATTCTGCCTTGACAGGAGAAAACCAAAAGTTCAAGGGGGGGAAAATCTCCATGTAGATATGTGAATATAGGCTTGAGGAAGTAGGAAAGGCCAAAAGTGAAAAAAATGCCCAGTTCCTCTTCTGGCTCCCACCTTTGGAATGTGAATGTTGCCACCCAGGTCCAGTCACACCTCTATCCTTCTCGGTAGTTCCAACTCCCTAATCACTACCCTTGACTCTACCCACACATGCTCTATGTATGTATGGGGAGAGGAGATAGAGAAAAACTGAGTGAGGCCATATATCCCACAACCTAGCTTTGTCATAGAAAGCAAAATCATGTTCTTTTCTCATGCAAAGGAAGGAAGGAAAAACCCTGAATCCAGTTTCCAACCTTTGGAAAACTTATTTTTTTTAAATTATTAATAAATTAAATCTATCAGATTATCTTACTTTTTAACTTGGAGTTTCTATCTCTGCATATGCTAGCATCAACAATGTTCTGCTAACCCTACCAGTATCCCTTTTCATAATTAAGCAGTAACAGAACTCCAAAGCAATTAAGACAGATCTAATTTTTATCTAATAAAAGCTGTATTTGCTGCTTATTAAAAGAGAAGATGCAAACATGACTTTAAAAGACAATAACAATTTGGAGTAAATGCCTACTGTCTCAAGTGAAAAAGGAATATCCATCTGGTACCTGGAAAGTAAGGTAGTCACAAATGAAAAATCAGCAACCACAATCCTATTCTGGCCACAGAAAGTAAAGCCAGGGCTCAGGCGCTGACTCCCACAAACAGCTGCTACATCTTTATGCTCAGCTTCCACTCCAGCTGTCATTCTAGGTGCTTCTGTCATTTCTACTGCTGTTGCTGCAACCAGCTGCCCCTGTCACAAGTGAAGACTCAGACCAAAACTCCCAGATCAGTGGAATTTGTAACTCATTGCTCCTATTTCACAGTAACACCCAGCTCGGAGTTCAATTGCCTCAGTTTCTCTTAAGACTGAAATTTAAAATACTATCTGGAGCTTCATTTCTCAGAGACCCTCAAAGCTAGTCTCTGAAAAACGTTCTTTGGTTGAAGAAATTCATTTCCATAAGCCCTTTACATTCATATATACAAGAAGAGAGATAGATAGATAGAAATAGACACAGAGAGAATCACACACAGATACAGAGATGGAAATCATGAGATTTGAAAGTTTCCATGAGAGATTAATGATTAAATCCAGCGAATAAATGAAATCACCAAGAGAAGAAGGTCAATGACAGCATTTCAAAGATACCCAAAATTTAGAGGCTGATGAATAAACCAAAGAAACTAAAGAATGATAAGACAAACAGAAAAAGAATCAGGCAAGATCATTGTCATGAAATCTAAAGAAGAAGAGAGTTGCCCAAAGGTGGGGATGTTCAAACAATGCATAAGTTACAAAGAGGTCAAAGAAAGAGAAATGACAACTGAGAAAAAAATCATTGATTTAGCAATTAAGAAAGTATTAGTAGCCTCTGAATAAGTTATTTTTACTCATTTAGGTGAAACCAAGAAATATTGTCACTTTCTAATAGTAACACCAGCTTCTTTAATCAGTACCCAATGTCTTTGTCTCTGTCTTTCTTGATCTGTGTCTCTGTTTGTCTCTCTCTATCTTTGGCTCTCTCTCTCTCTTTATCTGGCATAAAACTTGAATTAAGCTGCTCATGAGCTAGCTTCTGTCTGCATCACACTGGTCAATTCAGTCTCCAAAAGTGAGACTACTACCACTATATTCAGGATTCTCGGCATAAACTTGTAAGGTGGTGTCCTACTAATGCTATCTGGTGGCCTCCCATTAGCTTTGTTTCTGCGAACAACCAAATCTACTAAAAAACACTTTGAATATGAAACATTTACTATAATAATAGGATTTCTCTATGAGTCCATCAAAAAGGAAATAGGACCATTTTCCTTTTCCTTTCCAAAAGTCAGTTGAGTCAGGAAGGACAGCTCTACCTACTCCTCCATACTTCTGCTTCAAGTGTTGCATAAATAATCTCACAGCACAAAATTAGGAGTGGGATAATTGGTAATCAAGGGGTTAGAAGAATACCATCTCCATTTCATCTCATGGTCTCCTCTGTGATCTTGATCCCCTTTTGCTGCACTCTCTGTGTCATTTCTACATCCTTCATTGTTTAGGTCCTGCCTACCTACTCCATTTCTACCCATCACTATAACTCCCCATGAGTTTTCCCATTTCTAGCTCCAATTTGCTCTCAAACAATCTCATTTCTAGTTCAATCAGTCCTGAGCACTGAATCCTTTTTTTTAAATAGGAAAGCAGAAGCCCAGTGTCTTAGGCACACAGTATTATGGAAAAATGAATCCTTCTCTAATTGCCCACATGGAATTGCAGGATGGTGAATCTTTTCTACTCTTTTATCTATTGTGAATATACAGTTCTTGCATCTCTTTATTTTTTAACCATATTTTCAACATGTATCTATCATTTTATTTTTCTACCATTGCTGCTCTTTCTACCCTTTGTAGTGGCTCTTCTTAATGTTATTGCTTCAGTTATGCATTACTGATTTAATTATGGGTCCTTCCTTCTAACAATCCTCTGCTTGCTATTCCCCAGCAAGTGCTCCAACCCACCAAGAAATGGTGTCAGTTCTTGAATAGGCAAATTGTGGTGGGATTATCTGGAATCCCACCTGCCATATTATAGTTCTTTCATGCCAAAATGCCTCCAGGCTATTTCCTTCTTCTCTTCTTTTATAAAGCATCACCCTACAAACAAAGAGCCTATTTGAGCTCTGTGGGAACCATTTTCTCCCCACCCTGCTGGACCTAGTCTCTGTTTTCCAATCCAGGAAGATTAAGGATGAATCCAACCCATTTATTTTCTTCCTCCTTCAGAACCCAGACATGTAGTATGTCAATTGTTGGCTAGTACATCCCTCTAAATCTTTTTTTTAGGATTCAGAATGCTATTCAACCTCCTTTTCTACTTCCTATCTTCCTCCAGGTGACTGAGCCAAAAATCTCTGAAAAGGAGGAGCTGGTGACTATTCCCTAGCACCTGCATTTTTGAGTCAGAAAGGGGTATCACAATCCTGACGCAAGAGTGAATATTGATATCCCCCAGCACTCACAAGTTGAAGGATTGGCCTTGGCAAGGAGAAGAGTCTGCTTGTTGTCAGAGATTGGAACAAAGACATGAAGGGTGGGTGAAATATATAGAAAGTTTTGAGTTGTAGAGCAGGGGAGGTGAAGAAGATTATGATAGAGGGTCTCAATTTTCTCATTCAAGAAAGAGATCAGGTGATCAAGAGACAAGGAGGTAAAAGTTATGCTGGGGTTTTGAAGGGGAATTGAGAGATGTAATAATTAATCAGGGAGAGATGAAAGAATGATTGTGTTGGAGTGAGGGTCTGGGGAGGCAGTACGAGAAACGTAAAGAGATTTTAGAGCAAGAGGCTCTCAGTTGAAATCCAACATCTAATGCTCACTACATGCATAAGCTCACCTGATAAATTTAATTCTCTCATTTGTATTTGATACATACTTTTGGGCTGACTTACCTGTACTCATCACACTGCTCCACTGGATCTCCAAAAGGGAGACAACTGCTACTGTATTCAAGATTCTGGGCATAACCTTCTGAGTTGTTGTGCTACTAATGCTAGCTAGTGACCTCCCACTAGCTTGTTTTCCTGGAAGTTAATGGCACAGTGAATAAAGTACCAAGATAGAATCCTGAGTTCACATAAAGCATCAGACATATTCTAGCTGTTTGTGACCCTGGGTAAAGCACTGAACCCTTGTTTGCCTCAGTTTTCTGATTTGTAAAATGGGAACGATAATAGTACCTACTTCCCAGAGTTGTTCAGAGGACCAAATTAGATAATAATTATTATGACTGAGCACAGTGCCTCTCACATAGTAAGTACTTTTATTATTATTATTATTAATTATTATTATTATTCCCCTTAGCAACCAATCATGAATATTATAGCTCTTTTGCAAAGGTATTGACTAAAGTGGTTTGGCAAGAACACAGTTTTTAAGCATCTCTTCCACATAAGCACACACAGACACTTGGGGGAAGAGTGGCCACACACATTTCTGTCTGGAGTTCATTGCCAAGTGTGGTATTGTTGCTGGACAATCTACTTTGCTGTCCAAAGTTCATCAGGTACAATACAATAATTTGAACCCAGCAGGTCACTTGACAACTGGGCTACTTCCTTCCTAAATTCACTGACAGTGTGGAGGAAGGAAGGGAGAAGGGAAGGAGGGAAGCAAACAAGTAAGGAAGGAAGAAGGGAGGGAGGGAGGGAAGGAAGAAAAGAAGGAAGGAAGGAAGGAAAGAAGGAAGGAAAAAAGAATGAAGAAAAAGGAAGGAGAGAGGGAGGGAAGGAGATAAAAAGGAAGGAAGAAAGAAGGGAGGGAAAAGGGAAAGAAAGAGGGATGGAGGGAAGAGGGTGGAAGGAAGGAGAGAAAAAAGAAAGAAGAAAGGGAGGAAGAAAAGAGAGAAGGGAAGGAAGGATTGATAGAAAGAAGAAAGGGAAGAAGGAGCAAGGGAAAGAAGGAAGGAGGGAAGGAAGGAGGGAAGCAAAGAAGGTAGGAAAAAAAAGAGTGAGGGAAGGAAGGAAGAACAATCATTTAATAATCTCTTGTAAAGTGTGCCAGACACTGTGATAGACACTAGAGTTAGAAAGACAAGCAAAAAGATCCATTGACTTCCCTCAAAGGACTTAACTTCTAATATGAAAAGCAGCGTACAAAAGGAGCCGCAAGGTGGGAATGGGTTGTAGTGGTTGAGGGGAAGTCAAGAGCAGAGAGAAGGAGAAATAAAATCCAGAAAGTCAGGATCAGAGCTAGGAGGCAATGGAGGCTGGCTGATCTGGACTGGGGCAGTAAATAATTCACATATTTCCTCTCCTTAGTGGAGTCTAGCTTAGGAAATACTTTTCCAGACCACACTTAGTCAAACTCCTTTGGGAACCTGAGGTGAAACCATTGGTTTTCCTGATATTTCTGGCAAGACACACTGACCAGTCTGCTTATACACCACACACATCACGAGTTCTGGCCAGCACTGCACCATAATTCCTACTTTGTAGCCTACGCATGTACATTCTGTAACCAAGTGCATAATGTACCCATTAAAAATGACCAAGAAGCAGACAGGAAGCTACAAAATTAATGATTTTGACCATCAAACTGGCATTTTCTCAAGCCCACTGGCAAACTTCTTCCATGGAGATAAAACAAAGAAACCATCTGATCTGATTTGTGAGGCTTTACCCCTAAGATGTCTAGTTTGTACCATTAGTCAACTAGCAGGAATTGGGGGGAGGACCCCTCACTCCCATCTCAGTTGCTTTTCTAACCTGTTGCTTGGTTCTTTTCACTTTGTTTCCTAGTAGCTTAGGTCTCCTTTATTCTAAAAGAAAACAAGCTTTCCTCAACCCTGACATCCTCTCAAGTTATCATATTCTTCTCCATCACTGTCACATTGGAGAAAATATAGTTAGGCACTCCAGAAAGATCCTATAAACATGACAAACTATCTACAGTAGCATTTTTTGTGATAGCAAAAAAAACGTGTGAGAGTGTTCACTGTGACAAAGTGACTAAATATGTTGTGGCATAGGGAATGTACTGAGAGTATAAGGAATTCAGAGAAACATGGAAAGATATATTAAGTGATACAAAGTAAAGAAAATCCCATCAAAACCCTAATGAGGGGTGGCTAGGTGGTGCAGTGAATAGAGCACCGGCCTTGGAGTCAGGAGTATCTGGGTTCAAATCCGACCTCAAACACTTAATAATTACCTAGCCGTGTGGCCTTGGGCAAGCCACTTGACCCCATTGTCTTGAAAAATCCCCCAAAAAATATTTTAAAAGAAAATCCCTAATGAACACAAGGACTAAAAAAACATAAATTAAAGTATCATTCAAAGGCAGCTAAGATTATTTGCAATGAAGAATCTTGGTAATGGAAGACAGAAAATACAACGCATTGTTCCTTTCATTGACTAGGTAGAGGATTATGGGTGGGAAATGTAGCACATATCATCAGACTTGATTGCCCTCAGTTAGTCATGCTTCACTGTTTGGTAATGTTATAATAAAAAAGTTTATTGGGATACAGGGGAATGCACATTGAGAAACCACTATGCTTTTTTATTTAAAAAATAATTAAATTGGGGAGTGGGGAGAGAGAGTATTTTCTGCTTTGAATTAATTTTCCTCTGTCTTTAGCTATTGAGATGTCTCCTTTCAAGACTCAACTCAGTGGCTGCCACCTTCTTGAAGCCTTTCCCGACACCATCATCCTCCCCAGGTGAAAGTGATTGATACCTACTCAAATATTTCTTAAAGCTCTATGCAAGGTGCTGTCTCTAGCATGTCTTTCCACCATCTAAGCCATTACATATATGGGTGCATAATAAATGTATCATTTTGCAGTCATTGCAGTTATTTTTAAAATCCTTCTACCAAGTATATGGTATATCTATAAATATGTATATATATATGTATTTAAGTGTATATATGTGGGTAAGTATATAAATATATAAAGCTGTATATATATAAATATACATATATAAATATATAATATATATTTTATAGGATGTGTATGTATGTAAAATATGAAAATTTTATATATATATATATATATATATATATATATATATATATATATATATATCCAAGCTTAATTATGACCTTCCTGGAGTGAGGGAAGAGGGAAAAAATAAACAGTACATAACAGAGAACAGAAGAAAACCTACAAGAAAACAAAGAAAAGATGGACATTTTTAACACAATCTGTAATATTAATTATATAAATGGAATTTTTTCTTAGTTTGCATTTAAGTTTAAAAGTAGGTAAAAAAAATCTCATAGAATGCAATAGATGACTATTAACTAACTAATGAATGATAAGCAGAAGGTATGTATTAAAAGGGAGAGAGGATTGGTGAGGGAGGAATAGAGTAGAAGTAATAAAATAAATAGTCACTGGCAAGTTGAGCATAATACCAAGGTGTTCATATGGTTATTCTGGTTGGTAATCCTAGAATTGAAGGAGCCATAACTGTGAGAGGAACATGATGATTATGGCATAACCTCAGGAACATTCACTGCTGTGGCTTTCCATATAATTACCAAGGCCATCTCTGGAAGCAGGGAAGTCATGTTCAGCAATCTAACTACATAAAGATGGGTCATTTGCAAAGATCCTGAATAAGGGAATTATTGGCATGTGATTTGGTGCAACCATCTAAGTCACATACCACAAGCCTACACTTTATGGGTACACTGGTGGTCAGTACAGTTAAGAAGGAGAACGTCCAGGCAAATGAATCCACCCATGACCTAACATTCTCAATTTATATTCTCAAGAGGAAACCACTTTTCTATAGGTGAAACTGTGTGCTTTCAGATTGGTAGGGCTAAGTACATTCTGATGATCTTATAAGACCAAATTAGGAAGGATACCTGAGTCTTCCTTCCCTTCAAGGGGAAAGGGACAGGAAGAGGAACTAATTAACATTTCTATAATGTTTTAAGTTTATAATGTACTTTCCTCAAATAAATCTTATAGGAGTGGGTGCTAATTTCCCCATTTTATAGAAATTGAAGCACAGAGCAGTTAAAAGACCTGCTCAATGTCTCATAGCTTAGTTAGGTGTCAGAGAGTAGATTAGACCTATGTTATTTAATTCCAAGTATGGTGGTTTTCTATTGCTCCCATCCAAGACTGTTCTATTGAAATATCACCACTTAGACAAAGCAGACTTTCAGGAACCCAGAACAATTCCCTGATGATAATCCCTATCAATCTCCAATTGAAAAGATATCATTCAGCAAAATGTTCTAAACAAATTTAGGGAAATAAGCATCAGATAAAAATCAGAAATTCAAATAAATGATCAAATAAATTACATTAGATTACATCACATCAGTTCTCAAACTAGAAGATGTTTAACAGTGACCACTGGATCAAGTGGCTGGAATAATTTAAATAAAATTGCATATAATCAAGATTCAGTTCAACAAATACATGTCACAGAATATAAGATGAAGGATTTAGACTAGATTGCTTCTGAGATTTCTCCAAAACTATCTATAATACTAAGGTTTAAGCACTGGGACAAAATAAGCAGTCCCTATCCTCAGTGAGCTTACATTCTATTGGGTCATAGATAAAAATTAATATAGCATATCATAAAGTATTGGAGAAGAAAATGGCAAATTACTCCAGTATTTTTGCCAAGAAAACTCTAATTAGGGTCATAAACAGTTGACATGACTGAAAAAAAATGACTGAAGAACAACAAAAATCATAAAATAACTTCAAGAGAGAGACACTGTTAATAACTAGGGATGGATGGGGTGGCTAGGTGGCGTAGTGGATAAAGCACCGGCCTTGGAGTCAGGAGTACCTGGGTTCAAATCTGGTCTCAGACACTTAATAATTACCTAGCTGTGTGGCCTTGGGCAAGCCACTTAACCCCATTTGCCTTGCAAAAACCTAAAAAAAAAATAACTAGGGATGGAGGAGAACATAGAATAAGGCCGCATGTAAGAGGAATCATTTTTTTATGTACCCATGTATAATGGAAGTTGGGGGGTGAGATCTATGTGGGAAAGATGAGAAACTACTCCATATCATGAAATACTTATGCAAAAAACACATAGGTAATGATTTCCTCATCTTTGTTAAATATGGTATAAAAAAATCAAAAACTTTCCAGATTTCATCTTATTGAAAATACAAAACTTGCCAAATTTCAGCCTTTTTCAACTAGAACAAGTTGTTCCTGTCTGGATAACCTGTCTGGACAACTTATACCTGTCAGGTATAGGTTGTGTGACTTGAAAAATTTTTAAATGTGCATCTTCTATTTAATCAGCCGGAGACTTACCTCCTTAGAGAAGCCTTCCTAGACCAAATTGGCTCAACCCCAATAATTTCCATGACTCTCTAAAAATCTTTCCTAAAGGTTGTAGTTGAAACCTTTCCAAATCTCTTAATTTTAGTAACTTTCCTCTGATGATTATTTTTTATTTATTCTGTATATTGTTCATTTGTAATTGTTTGCATGTTGTTTCACCCATTAGTCTGTGATCTCCTTGTAAATAAGGACTGTTTATTGGAGAGCCAAAAATTGGGGAGTAGAGAAGTATTCAGCTGAGCTCTACAACAGTCCCCTACAAACAACTTTAAACTAATGCTTCAAATTGAATTCATGGGTGACAGAGTCAATAAAAAGTCAGAATGAGATAGTCTTGTAGTATAAGTCAATGTAAAAGGTCTGAGAGATCTGTGACACAGAGGAAGAGGCTGACCTGGAACTTATGTGGATGAAACACCAGTGGTGGGACTAGATCAATGAACTGAAAATGCAATTAAAGAAAAAAACATTAAAAATGTCTAATTAAACCTCACAAGGAAATTTAAAAAAATCAAAGGAGAGAATAATGAAATTGAAAGTAAAATTGGATTAATAAATAAAGCTAGGAACTGATTTTATGGGGTAAATAAAAAATAGATAAACCATTGGTTAATTTGATTAAAAAAGAAACCAAATGACTATTATAAAAAATTTTAAAAGTGAATGCATCACCAATGAAGATGAAATTAAAGTTATTGTTTAGAATCATTTTGCCAAATTATATGTGAATATAATTGATAATCAAGTGAAATGGTAGAATATTTATAAAAATACAAATTTGCTAGATTAACATACGAGGAGATAGAATATTATAATGTATTAGAAAAATAAATTGAATAAATCATCAATGAACTCTCTAAGAAGAAAATATCCCTAGGACCAGATGGATTTATCGGTGAATTCTATCAAACATTTAAGGAACAATTAATCATAATGCCATATAAACTATTTGAAAAAATGGGTAAGGGAGTCCTACCAAATTCCTTTTATGACACAAATATGATTTTAATGCCTAAACCAAGGAGAGCAAAAACAAAGAAAACTATAAATCAATTTCTTTAGTGAATATCAATGAAAAAAATTTAAATAAAATACTAGTTGGAGATGACAACAATATATCACAAAGATCATGCATTATGAGCAGGTGGGATTTATATCAGGAATACAAGCTGGTTCAATTTTAGAAAAACTATCAATGTAATTGATCCCATAAAAATAATAACAATCAATCATGTGATTATCTCAATAAATGCAGAAAAAAGTCTTTGTGGAAATACAAAACCCATTCTTATCAAAAATCCTAGACATCATAGGAATCAATGGGGTCTTTCTTAAAAGGATAAGTGGTAATGCCTATCTAAAACCAAGAACAACCGCTTTATAAGATCAGAAGTGAAGTAAGCTTTCTTATGATCACCACTATTATCTGGAAATGTTAACTATAGCAAAAGACAAGAAAAAGAAATCAAAGAAATAGAACTAGGCAATGAGGAAACAAAATAATCACTCCTTGCAGATGATATGATGCTATACTTAAAAAACCCTAGAGAATCACCCCAAAATAAAAACTTGTTGAAAGAATTAACAACTTAAGCAAAGTTGCAGGATACAAAATAAACCCATACAAATCCCTAGCATTTTTATACATTACCAATAAACCAGCAGGAAAAGATGGGAAGAAAAACTCCACTTAAAATAACTACAGACAAGATAAAATACTTGGAGTCTACCTACCAAGACAAACCCAAAGATTATATGAACACAGTTACAAAAAACATTTTTCATACAAATAAAGTGAAACCTAAACAATTGGAAAATTATTAATTATTCATTGGTACATCAAGCCAATATAATAAAAAAATTCTATATAAGTTAATTTATTTATTCAATGCCATACTAATTAAACTACCAAATAATTATGTTATGTATCTAGAAAAAATAGTAACAAAATTTATCTGGGAGAGCAAATGTTCAAGAATATTAAGGGAATCGTTTAAAAAAAAGTTAAGGAAGGCATTTTAGCAGTTCCAGATTTTCAACAATGTAATAAAGTAATAATTATCAAAGCAGTCTGGTTTTGGCTAAGAAATAGAGTGGTGCATCAGTAGAACTGATTAGGTATAGAATACACAGTTGTAAATTATCAAAATAATCTAGAGTTTGATAAACTACAAACTTTGGGGGTAAAAACTCATCATTTAATGAAAATTTCTGGGAAAGTTGGAAAGCAGTTTCAAAGAAACTAGTTATAGATATACATATCACACTGCATACCAAAATCAGATTAACACATGATTTAGACATAAAGGGTGATATCATAAATAAATTAGTGTAGCATGGAAAAATGTATCTGTTAGATCTATGGGAAAAGGAAGAGTTTATGTCTGAACAAGATAAAGGGAATTATGGAAACAAAGTGATATAACAGAAATTTACAGCAAATTTCTCTGATAATCAAGGTCTCATTTTTCAAATGTACAGGAACTTAGCCAGACTTATAAAATGCAAACTATTCACCAATTGATAAATAATCAGATGTTATGAAGGATCATTTTCAAAAGAAGAAATTAAAGCTATCAATTGTCAAATGAAAATGCTCTCAATTTATTACTAATTAGGGAAATGAAAAGTGAAAAAACTGAGAAAATTAACAGATTGCCTAAAAACAAAATGAAAAATGATAAAATGATGGAGTGTGTGTGTGAAAACTGGGTCAGTAATGCACAGTTGGTAAAATTGTGAACTAGTCCAACTATTCTGAAGAACAATTTTTTAATTTAAAAAAAAAAGGACTAGAAAACTATACAGATCCTTTGAATCAGCAATACCATTACTAAGTCTTTATTCCAAAGAGAAACGCAAAAGGGTAAAGGACTATTCATACAAAAATATTTATATCAGTTCTTTATTGGTGGCAAGGAATTGGAAATGGAAGGGATTCCAATCAGTTGAGGAATGGCTGAAGTTGAGGTATATGATTATGATGGAATACTATTGTGCTATAAGAAATGATGCTTTCAGAAAGTACTTTCTCAGACTTATATGAACTGTTGCACAGTGAAATGAACAGAACCAGGAAAATATTCTATACAGTCACAGTTATAGTGTAATGGTGATCAACTGTGAAAGACTTAGTTACTCTGCTCAATATCGTGATCCAAGACAGTTCCAAAGAATCCATGATGAAAAATACCATCCACTTCCAGAGAGAGAACTGATGAGTCTGGATGCACGTTAAAACATAATTTTTTAACTTCCTTAATTTTTTTTGTTTTTTTTTAATTTTTTTTTACTTTCTTAATTTTTATTCTTTCTTTTGTATTCTCTTTTGCTAGATGACTAATATAAAATTATTTTTTGCATGGCATCATATAATCTTTAAAGACAAATGGAAGGGAAAGAATTTGGAAGTCTGAATTTTAAAAGGTAACAAAATTTATAACATATAGTTGTGAAATATTTAATGAAATAAAATAGTTATTTTTTTTTAAAAAAACTGCATATCCCTGACACTTAGGACATTGAAGTCTTTTAATAAATCCTCTGTTTGATTAGTTAAGTTGGTTAGACATTGGTGCCACATGAAGGCAAATTTGGAAACAGATAGCCTTCTTGTGGCTTCTGCACCTAGACTACAAACTTAACTATGGTCAGCTCTCTATAAATCTGTCATTGGCACTAGTGAAAGAGTTCAGAAGGCTTGGTGCTAACCATTCCCAGTGCAAAGCATGATATTGAATATGGTGAGCTTGTGACATAAAAGGATATAAAAGGAACAGGGGGAGTCTTATTATGTCCATGTTCATAGGTTTCTGATGTGGTATATATCTGTTTTCTCCATTGAATGGGAACTCCAAGGCTTTAGGTGGCACAGTGGATAGAGCGCCTGCTCTGGAGTCAGGAGTACCTGAGTTCAAATGTGACCTCAGACACTTAATAATTGCCTAGCTTTGTGGCCTTAGGCAAGCCATTTAACTCCATTTGCCTTGCAAAAACCTAAAAAAAAAAAAAAGAATGGGAACTCCCTCTGGGCAATATCCTCTCTCCCAAAATTTCCTATAAAGCAATGACCCAGTGCTCAAATAGAAACAAGAGGCTACTAAACCATAGATAAGGATCCCTATGGTATGCATATTAACTTTATAAAAGGGAAATAATATTAAAAAGTGAATTAATATTATCTGGTTTTAATTGTATATTTTTTTGTGAACTCAGGTACCCCTGACTCCAAGGCCGTTGCTCTATCCACTGTGCCACCTAGCCACCCCCAATTGTATATTTTCTTAAATACTTCCTAAATACAATTTTTTTAATTAAAAAAATTATTTATTTAATGCAATTGGTTAAGTGAATTGCTCAAGGTCACATAGCTAAGCAATTATTAAGTGACTAAGGTCACATTTGAACTCAGGTCCTCCTAACTCCAGGGCTAGTGCTCTATCCATTGTACCACCCCCCAAATACATTTTAATCTGTTTTAGGCAGATTATTGTGGGTCACAATACTCACAGTGTCTGCTGTACAGGCCTCTGGTCCTCAGTCTAGATGTGTAGCCTATTGATTTATATGACCAGGAGGAAAGGAAACAGGATGGAAGAGCCCTTTCAAGAATCTAGCTTTGATAGATTCCAACCCTGGCTCTTAGGCTGGATTTGAGCCTCTAGCCCTAGAAACAGCAGCTTGAAGGATTATAAATCATTTTCATCACAACAGCCTGAAGAATCAGTTGTACATTAGGTGTATGTCAGGTAACATTTCATTGCATTGGTTATGATGAGGCTTAATGGACATGTGTGTGAAGACCTCTGACGTAGTAACTGGTCAGGCAGATGCCATGTCATAATCAGGGATGTCAGCTGTGAGAGGAATATTTTGCTTCCTACAATAGTATGTAATGAAGAACAGCTTTCCATTTCCCATAATCTGAAGATATCTTCCAGTCAGTCCAAGGGTCCTCTCTCTCCAGCACTGGAAGGGGCTGTTTCAGCAAGATGAGTTTGCCATTTATATTAGATAGAAGGAGTCTGCTAATTTTTTCAGTTCATTTGGTTAGAGATATTTCCCCTAGGGAAAAGAATGATCAGATGATGACACAAAGGGTCTCCCAAGTATTTTGGTGTGTGTGTGTGTGTGTGTGTGTGTGTGTGTGTGTGTGTGTGTGTGTGTGTGTGTGTTTGTCTTGGGAGGGTATGAGAAATAGGTAGAGTCTGGGGATGACTTCAATGTGCAATAATACAAAAATTTTAGAAGAAAAATTAGACAAGTTTTGAGCTGATTGTATAAATAATGAGATATTCTTTGCAACCAAATATAGTCTTTTAAAAAAGAACTCTCAAATCTTTCAAATAATTCTAGAAACTGGGTAGCTAGCGGCACAGTAGATAGAGTATCAGCCCTGGAGTCAGGAGGAGGAGTTCAAATCCAGCCTCAGACACTTAATAATTACCTAACTCTGTGACCTTGGGCAAGTCACTTAACTCCATTGCCTTGCAAAAAAATAATCATTCTAGAAACCTAAAAATAACTGATATTTGCAAGTTTGTGAAGTACTTTATACAAAAGCCATATTTGAGCCTCACAATAATTCTGGGTGATATATATATATATACAAATATGATTATCTACATTTTACAGAGAAGGAAACAGACACCAGAAATATTATTAGCCCAATTTTATAGGGGAAGAAACTGAGGCTCTGAGAGGTTAAAAACTTTGCCAATTTTTATATGGCTAATAAGTTGTGTTGGTTAAGGCAAGATTCAAACTCATACCTGTGCCTCTAAGGCTATTTCTTTACCTATTATGTCACATCTATGGCTGAGAGAATGACATTGGGGTAGAGAGATGGACATCAGCAGCATGGTCTGAAGTTTGGGAAATATAGCACACAAAAAAAAAGATAGCAATTACTCAATGACCATGGATGGACTGAATTCAGCATTGTATCTCTCGTTTTTAAAGCAAACTAAATCTGAACACTAGTTTGTGTTAAGACACACCCTGAGTGAGTATTTCTTATTACCCTGGTTGACCCACAGAAATTGTGCAAAAGCAATTTCTATCCTAATCATCATGAAAATAAAATATGTGTGAGAAAGAATATGACATTTGGCTAATTTTGTTTCCATTCTCTGATACTTTGGTTTATAACAGACAATAGACTCATCTCCTTGGTATTATCTGGCTTTTCTGGAACATCAGTCACAAAAGCAAAGTTTTCTTAAGTGTAGGCACTTTCGACAGGTTAAATCCTTAGCAAAACCTTAGTGCCTCAATGAGGGACTAGGCAATGCTTCTGAGTGTTATGCCTCTCAGAGAATTTGGCAGAAGACAGCCTCTGAATTTCAGAAGGCTAGATGTGCAGCAGGGAAAATGATAAAGAAATCATTTCTGGAGGAAGAGGTACTTTACCAAATTGAAGACTCTCTCATCTCCCAAGATATAGCGTGTGTGTGTGTGTGTGTGTGTGTGTGTGTGTGTGTGTGTGTGTGTGAGAGAGAGAGAGAGAGAGAGAGAGAGAGGTGTAGATAGAAACAAATAGAAGAGATAGATGATAGATAGATACATAGATACATAAATAGATAGATAGATTGATTGTTTGCTCCATGAGGACAGGGACTGTCTTTTGATTCCCTTTGAATCCCCAGCACTTGGCACAATGTCTGATTCAGAATAGGTGCTCAATAAATATTGCAACATAGATGGATAATAAATCTATGATAGAGATGTTGTTCTCAAAGAAGATCATGACACCAGGGAGGTGATTTTATGACATACAAGTGAATTGAATGTGAGAGAGGGGGGCTGTGCTAAATCACCAGTCTCACTTTCTTCTCCAGAGCCATCTGGGTCCAGTGACCAGGTATGAATCAGGACGACTGGAGATGGCCCTGTTTGCCTATTATAGAGAGAGATGATAGATAGATGCATAAATGGATAGGTGATAAATGATAAAGATAGATGATGGTTAATAAACAGCTGACAGAGATAGAGGATAATAGATAAATGGATAGATAATAGATCTAGGGATAAACATGATATACAAAAGATTAGAGTTAGATACATGATTTCTACATGATAGGTGATAGAGATAGATCTTAGAAGATTAGATAGAGAAATGGAGACAGATGATACAAAAATGGGTAGATGGATGGATGGGTAGATTTTAAAGACTTTTTTACATCACAATCTGGCACCTAATACAAGGAATAGACTTTTCATTTATTCACTTATCAATTACTCACTCATTCAACAAACTGGTATTCAGTCTACATCTTTACTTAATCTTATGAGGAACAGATAAAAAGATAATCCTTAGTTCTTGCTTCAACAGTTTCATAATATTCTTTAGGAAACAATGATCCCATATGAAATAAATACTCATTGTTCAAGTTGAATTGAATTGAGATCTTAGCTTCAGAGACAGAAGGGGCCTTAAAGGAAAGCATCATCTAACCCATAGTGATACATAATTAAACATATATTTTTAGATATAGTAATATATCTTTATGACTATACACACACACAAAACAAAGGATGCTTTTTATTTGGTGAGGGGGGACAGAAGAACAAATAGATAGAAGAGTAGGAAAAATATCAATGAATCAGTTAAAAACTAAGCAAAATAAGAGCAGAAGAAAGTTCAGAAGTGAGACACAGATGAGCAGAGCATTCTTGCAATTAAAATGTCCATTATGAAATGTTAAAATGAAAATAGTCTACATGTAATGGAGATTCAGTTTCTTATATGCAGAATTTTTTTCTTTTCATCTTTGTATAGGTAATTTTCATACTTTTTGATTTGTCAAATTCATAATATTAAAAAGAAATTTTTAAAAATCATCTAGTTGGGGGCGGAGCCAAGATGGCGACATGAAGGGATTGAGTCTTAGTAGCTCTCCCATAAAAACTCATAAACTAAGGACTCTAACTAAACTTTAGAGAGACAGAACCCACAAAGGGAACCAGTGAGGCAGGTCTCCTACTCAAGTAACCTGGAAAAGAGCAGAAAGGCTCTGCTCCCCAGGGTTGGGTCGGAGGGTCGGCCCGCCGGAGGGGTGACCCCCCCCCAGAGTGAAAGAACTTCAGCCTCCCTGAGGCAGCCCCAGGGCGCTGGGAGTCTCAGCTCACAGCAGCAGGGAGTCTCCTGAGCTACGTCCCTGGGGAGCACTGGGCACAAAGTGGGGGAACAGCAGGGGACCTCTGCCAGAGCTAGCACGTGGAGCCCAGCCCTCAGGACACACAGCCAGCAGCTTGGTCTTTCCCCAGCCCTGATCCAGGAAACAGAAGCAGGCGGAGCCCATAAGCAGGAGCCTCCAGGGCATGAGCCCATTGAGCTGAGGGAGGGGAGTGAAGAGAGACTGCAGAGCTCTGTCCTCTGCCTCTGGAACAGGACTCTGGGGCTCTGACCACATTCAGATCCTGATCACAGTCTAGGCCCCCCACCACATAGAACAGCAGCGGCCCCCCCACCTCGGCCCCATGGCAGAGGCGGGGCGCTTATGTTCATTCACACACTGAGACCCTTGTGGGAGTGCCCCAAAAGCTCAGGAAGCACCCCCAAAACCAGGCCCAGGCTGGAAAAATGAGCAAGCAGAGAAACAAAAGGAAGACTATTGAAAAATACTTTGCAAATGAGCCCAAGAAGGATCAAAACACTCAGTCTGAAGATGAGGAAGCACAAGCTCCTGCATCTAAAGACTCCAAGAAAAACAGAAATTGGGCTCAGGCTATGACAGAGCTCAAAAAAGACTTTGGAAATCAAATGAGGGAGTTGGAAGAAAAACTGGGAAAAGAAAGGAGAGAGATGCAGGAAAAACATGAAAATGAAGTCAGCAGCTTAGTCAAGGAAATCCAAAAAAATGCTGAAGAAAATAGCATGCTAAAAACCAGCTTAGGTCAAATGGATAAAACAGTTCAAAAAGTTATTGAGGAGAAGAATGCTTTAAAAAGCAAAATTGGCCAGATGGAAAAAAAGATAAGAAAACTCTGAGGAGAACAAATCCTTCAGACAAAGAATAGAATTCAGGGAGATGGATGAATTTAACAGAAATCAGGAATCAATACTTCAAAACAAAAAAATGAAAAATTAGAAGAAAATGTGAGATATGTCATTGAAAAAACAACTGATATGGAAAACAGACTTAGAAAAGATAATTTAAAAATTATTGGAATACCTGAAAGTCATGATCAGGAAAAGAGCCTTGACAGCATTTTCAAAGAACTACTACAGGAAAATTGCCCTGATATTCTAGAAGCAGAGGGCAAAATAGAAATGGAGAGAATCCACTGATCCCCCAGAGAAAGAGATCCCAAAAAACCAACCCCTAGGAATATTATAGCCAAGTTCCAGAACTCCCAAGTCAAAGAGAAAATATTACAAGCAGCCAGAAGGACACAGTTCAAATATTGTGGAGCTGCAGTCAGGATCACACAGGACTTAGCAGCAGCTACATTGGAAGCTTGTAGGGCTTGGAATACAATATACTGGAAGGCAAAAGGGCTTAGAATGCAGCCAAGAATGAACTACCCAGCAAGGCTGAATGTCCTCTTCCAGGGAAAAAGATGGACTTTCAATGAACCAGGGGAATTTCAAATGTTCCTTTTGGAATGGCCAGAGCTGAACAGAAGGTTTGATCTTCAGATACAGGACTCAGGTGAAGCATGGAGATTGGAGGAGAGGGGGGAAATATGAGGGACTTAATGAGGATGAACTGCATGTATTTCTGCATAGAAAAATGACATTGATAATACTCATATGAACCTTCTCAGTTAATAGAGCAGGTAGAGAGAGGTTTTATAGTTGAAGCACAGGAGAAAGCTGAATTCGAAGATAAAATATGGTGTAAAAAATGGAGTCAATAGAAAAAAAGGGAAATGGAATGGGAGAAAGAAAAAGGAGAGGGGGAATAGTCCAAGATATTTCACATAAGATTTTCTTATTACAATGAGCTATTGCAATGATATGGAAGGGGAGAGGCAAGGGGGAATGAGGGAACCTTTGCTCTCATCAGAGATGGCTAGGAGAGGAAATAGCATATATACTCAATGGGGTATAGACATCTGGAGTAAGAAGGATGGGGGAGCAGGGGGAAGGGGTGGGGATGTGAATAAAGGAGGAGAGGATGGACCATGGGGGGAGAGTGGCCAGATATAACACATTTTCTTTCTTACTTCTTGCAAGGGGCTGGGATTGGATGGCCTGCCCAGGACCATAGGGCCAGGTAGATTCTGGGCCTAAGGGGTGGTATGGGGGCTCAGGGCTTCTTGGCCCCAGGACCAGGGATCTGTTTGCTGCGCCACTCAGCGACCCTACAGCAGAGTGAGAGTGAAAGGAGAGAGAAAATATAGTACATGGTAGTGGAGAAATAAGAAAGGTGGGAGTTGTGATCAGCAATGGCAAAGTTGGAAAAATATGGAAGTAATTTTTGTGATGGACTTAACATAAAGAATGTGATCCACCCATGACAGAGTTGTTGGTGTTGGAACAAAGACTGAAGCACATTTTTTGTTATTATTATTTGGGGGAGGGTGCAGGGCAAGTGGGGCTGGGTGGCCTGCCTGGGGTCACATAGCAGGGTGATCTTTGGGTGTCTGGGGCCAGATTTGGACCCATGTGCTCCTGGCTCAAGGGCCAATGCTCTGTCTGCCACCCAGCCACCCCTACCATTATTGCTATTTTATTTTATTTTGGGTCTTTTTTTTTTCTTTTTGGTTTTTGTAGGGCAGTGGGGATCGGGTGGCTTGCATGTCACATGGCTGGGTGATTGTTGGGTCTACGGGGCTGGATGTGGGCTCGGGTGCTCGTGGCTCCAGGGCTGGTGCTTCGTCCATTGCACCACCTGGCCATACCTACAATTATTACTATTTTTTTTTAATTTTAATTTTTTTTCTCTTTTTTTAAATTTTTTTTCTTTTTTCGCCCAAGCAAGTCTATCTATATTCATGGGGGGAGGGGTATTTTTTTTACTTGTAAACAAGAATATTTTGTTAATGTACAAAACATTTGTACAAAATGAGAATAAAAAAATAAATTTTAAAAAATCATCTAGTCTCAATCTTATTTTTTACAGATGAAGAAACTTGGAATGATATGGAGTTAATTGATTTTCTCAAATAAGGGCATGTACTCAGAGCCAGGATTCAATCCAGGTTCTCTGAATCCAAATCCAGTACTGTTTCCCTTAGTAAAATTGAGTTGACAGGAATTAAACTAATATCTTCTTTCTTCCCATCATATCTTAACATCTCTAGAAAGGCCTCTGCTTTTGGAATTCAAAGATCTTGTCTTGAGTTCCACCTTTGCCACTAAACTAGACAATGGCCCATAATCTTTAACCATTCTGAGTCTTGGTTTCATTTCATTTGATTACAGTAAAGATTTCCTAACAGGGTTTTCATGAGGACACTGCTTTTTAACCATAAAGTGCTACAGAATAATACGTAATTATAATAACTTTCATTTACATAGTACTCTTAAGATTTGCAATGTACTTCATTTTTGTTTTTGCAAGGCAATGGGGTTAAGTGGCTTGCCCAACTGCACAGCTAGGTAATTACTAAGTGTCTGAGGTCACATTTGAACTCAGGTCCTCCTGACTCCAGGGCCAGTGCTCTATCCACTGCGCCACCTAGCTGCCCCTGTATTGTACTTCAAATGTAGTGTCTTGTTTGATCTGCCCAACAACCCTGTTGGAGGGGAATATCACAGAGATTATTATTCTCATTTTTTAGATGAATTAAAGAATTAAGTATTCATTAAGTGCTTTCTATAGTCAAAGCTCTGGGCTAAATGTCGAGCATAGAAATAGAAGAATAAACCAGATCTGCTCTCAATGAGTTTGTATTCTGATGGAAGAGTTAACACATATGCAAGGTTTCAACTGCAATGCAGATAGAGGGTACAGAGTAAAAGCTGTTGATACCTCCTTTTTAATGCAGTTACACTGATAAAATCCCATCAGTTTCTGATGTTAAACTATTTGAAAGTACCAAGGACTTGGGTGATCAGAACTTTCCTTTGTGGTCACCACTACCTGTGACTGGAGCACCTGTATTTTCCAGACTGCATCTGCATCAAATGGGTTTTCTTCCCAGTGACTTGGATTTAGTATTCCAGTCTGTCTCTATCAAGATCTATGGGGAGATGGTGAGCAAGGTAATGATAAAAATTTCTGTCATATATTACCTCCCGTTTCTCCCATGAAATATCTTACTACTTTTGCTAGGTTGTCTTGTCAGCTCTGCATGTGACAGGGGATTTGGCTGACCCATCCTTCATAAGATTGTTTTCCCAGATAAAGGCTATGAGGACTGGATTGGAAGCAGGACTCATGGTCTGGAAGTTTACTGTTACTCATAGGACTCCTGTGTCTTTCTGCCTATTGATGACATTTTTTCAGTAGATATTGCTGATGGTGATGGAAGAGTTTTTTCCCCGCCTCATTCCCTGCAATGATTTCTTCTTTCAATAATGGCTATAGGGGTTAGACTGGAAGTGGATCAGAACTACTATTTCCAAAGTTCTTGTCTCAGAATCCTGAGCTATCAGATAAAATAAATCAAGGTCAAAGCTGAAATGTGTTGCCCGTGGTTGCACAGCTATCATCACATCATCATCATCATCATCGCAATGACCTGGTGAGGGTGAGGATGATATTTATTTCTTTAGAAGGAAGTTCACAGATAATGGAGGGTCATTGCATTTCCTTTGGTTTCCAGAAAGTTGAACCCAGGTTGCACTGGACCTTATAGTCCTACTCTCCCACTGGCCAAAAAAAAGCGTGATCCCAAGGTGCCAAGGATGACAACAAAATGTAGATTTGCTATGTTTCTGGACCTCCAGAGGATAACGGAGACAAAAACATTGTCCTAACACATTTGTTATTCTCTCTCCAGACACACCCAAGTACAAAGTTTCAGGTATGTCTTAGTCATGCAACCTGATGATTAAATACGATAAACACTTAACCTTAGAATTTCACATTTCCATTCATATAATCTGGAAGAGACTTCTTGGGGCACAGGAATACCTATAAAATTTCTTTTCCTCTTATATTTCTTCTTTTGGGCGAAGCCTGGTTTAGTGGTTTTTAGCTCTGGATTTTGAATCAAAAGTCCTGAGATTCAAATCTCAGCTCTATTCCTTACTGCTCTGTGATTACCTTTCTGATCCTCAGTTTCCTCATCTATAGTAGGAAGGCAAGAGAGACTGGTAGACTTGATGCTCTCTTGGGATTTTTCTACCTCTAAATCCTAAAATTCTGGGACATCCCATTCTGAAATCAGACAACTTAGGCTTGCTGAGAGTTCTTGTTCCAGAAGTTTCAGGACCACCACTCATATTTTTTGCTATACTCACAAAGTCATTTCCATGAAAATATGAGGACAGTGAATTTTGTTTTTTGTGGGGAGAGAAGGGAGTCTGAAAACTATACAGGCTATTCAGTGTTTACAAGTTTCCTATATTCTTGGCCCTGATCTTGGAAAGACTTCTGGAAGCCTGGAAAGAGAACATAACAGGAAGGCAGGAAAAGAAAGAACCAATGAGTGACTATTCTCCAAAATATCAGTGGTTAAAAGATACATAAATAGGCAATTTTCAAATGAAGAAATGCAAACTAACAATCATATGAAAAATATCAAAATCATGAGAAATAAAAGAAATACAAATTAAAACTGTGAGGTTCCACTTCACATACATGTGACAGACAAAATGACAAAAATGTTGTCATTATTGTTGAGAAAGATTAGAAATGGAATTTTCAAAGGGTCTATCGGAGTATAAACTTTTCTCAAATGTCTGCTACATTTTAGGCATTGTGTTCAGAACAAAGGTTACAGAGAAAGGGGAAAATAACATGCACACCCTCTAAAAGTTCAACATGAAAAGAACTAGAAGATATAGAGAGAGAAGATGAAGGTAATCTGAAGGAAGGCAGATATATAACAGTGGATAGAACACTGGACTTGGAATCAGAAACACTCATTTTCCTGAGCAAATCTGTCCTCAGAAGCTTTCTAGTTTCATGACCCTGAGTAAATGACTTAATTCTGTTTGTCTCAGTTTCTTCATCTGAAAAAGAGCTGGAGAAGGGGAATCTTTGCCTAGAAAACCCCAAAATAGGGTCAAAAAGAGTAGGACATAATGGAAATGATTCAACAACAAAAATCTGAAAGAAATATTTGCTTTTACAGAATGAGTAGACTAGGAAAAGCAATGGTGTAATGGTAAATGTTTAAAAAGTGACCTCCCCATCTCCCCCAAAAGTGACAAAAACACACTTTTGTTTAATCTGAATTAACATATTCTCTTTTACTTTCTTAAGTTTAGATGATCACTAATAATGTTTGTCCTTATTCTTGAAGAAGACCATCAGGGAGGTGATGCCATGGCAAGTACATGAATTGGATTTGAGTGAAGAGATGCTTTGCTAGGTCACCAGACTCACTTTCTCCTCCAGGGTCATCTGGGTCTAGTGGCCAGATATGAATCAGGCCGACTTAGAGATGGCCCTGGATGCGAGGCAATCAGGGTTGTGATTTGCCTAAGGTCATACAGCTAGGAAGTGGTAAGGGACTGAGTTTGGATTCAAACTCCTGTCCTCCTGACTCCAAGGTCAGTGCTCTAGCTACTGCACCACAATAGTCAATAAATCCCTGCTTGGTGGCATTTGTGATTTCTGAAGTATAATTGTTTACACTGAAAATTTAATAACAAGCTCTAATATGAGTTAATTACAACACACCTTGGGGAAAGGTTTTTTGTAGAAGATGAAATTTGAACTAAGTTTTAAAGCAAGTCAAGACAACTAAGAGGTAAAGGTGGGTGGGAGGAGACAGTAAAAAGGCATAAAGTCACAAGATGAAGCACAATGTTTAAAGAACTAAAGTAGGTTAGTGGAGTTGGATCACAGAGTGCATGGAACAAGGAGTAAGGAGATAGGGAAGGTAGGATTTCCTGGCATTCACTTAACTCTTCAATCCAGTTTTTGATCTACATCATTCATTGGAAACTGTTCTTTCCAAATTCATTAATGATCTAAATTGCCAAATCTAAGGACCTTTTATCAACCTTTATCTTTTTTGACCTCCCTGCACCCTTCGACACTGTAGATAACCTTCTTCCCTTAGATACTCTATCTAGGTTTTCAGAACATCCTTCTCTCTTGGTTCTCCTATCTATATGGTCATTCCTTTTTAGTCTCCTTAGCTAAATCCTTGCCCATGCTCACTAACTATGAGTGTCACCCAGGTATCTGTCTTGGGCTTTCTTCTCCTCTCCATTTATGCTATTTCACTTGGTGGTCTTATCAGCTCGCATGGATTCAACATCTCTATGCCAACGATTCTCAAATCTACTTATCTAGCCCAAACCTCTCTTTCCTAACCCCTATTCTTGCATCTCCAACTGCCTGTTTAAACATATTGAATTCTATTTCACATAACATCTTACACTCAGCAAAAGTAAAACTGAATCTAACTATCAAAAATACTACCATCCTTTTGTTCATCCAGGCTCACAATCTAGGTACCATCTTCAATTTCTCATTCTCTCTCACATCCATATTTAATCTGTTATTGAGTCCTGTCAGTTTTACCTTTACAGCATCTCATATGTATATATATATATATATATATATATATATATATATATATATATACACACACCCCTTCTGTACTCTGACATTGCTTTATCACCTAACCTCACTGCTTCAAATCTCTTCCCACTCCAGTCCATCTTCCCATTTGCAGGTCAAAGTGATCTTCCTAAAGAGGATGTCTGACCATGTCACCTTTTACTCATTAGACTCCACAGCATCCCTATCACCTCCAGAATCCAATGGAAAAATAAACTGTTTGACATTCACAGCTCTTCAAAACCTAACTCCTCTGACCTTTGCAGTTTTCTTACACTTGATTCCCTGTATATACTCTGCAATACATTGACATTGACTTCCTCTCATCTAATACTTCATCTTCTGATTGAGCATTTTTTGCTGGTTGTTTCCAAGCCAGGGATTTTTCTCTCTCACTCTACCTCCTGGTTTCTCCAAATTCCTTCAAGTCCCAACTAAAATCTAAATTTCTACAAGAAGTCATTCCCAATCCTCCTTAGATGTAGTGCCTTACATATGTTAATTATTTTCCATTTATCCTGTATGTATCTTGTTTATACATGGTTGTTCAAATGCCGTGGTCACATTGGACTACAAGCTCTTTGAGCATCTTGTGTCTCTAACACGTCTTACTGTGCCTGATCCATAATGAGAACTTTTTGAATTGAAAAAGTTAACTGAAAAGGTAAGATACCATTTCTGGTTGAGTTGGGAATTAGTCTTGCAAGTCTGGAAAGCAATTTGAAACTTTGCCCCCAAACTGTACATACCAGTTTTACCACCTCTAGGCCCATACACCAAAGAAGTCAAAGAAAAAGTAAAAGGATCTATGTATAAAAAATGTTTACAGCTACTCTCATATCCCAGTGAACTTATTTTACCCAGTACAGTTTCTGGGACTTGTTTAACAAATGCTTGTTGACTGATTGGTTAAAAGACACAGAGAAATACCATGACATCAAACACTTAGGCATCTTATAACACAGTGTTTGAGATAAATATTTGCAAAAGACCCACAAAGGGTGAAAATGCAGCTTATGAACAAGTATCTACTATATAAAATGAACATGTAGAAAAATTCTAGAAAAATTTTGGAAAGGTAAGTCTGAGGGACAATGGTCCTGAGTTCAAATCTCTCCTCAGACACTTCCTAGCTGGGTGATCCTGGGCAAATTGCTTAATTGTTTCTGTAAAATGAACTGGAGAAGGAAACAGCAAACCATTTCAGGGCTTCTTTCTATACCTCACTCTTGTAATAAATAAAACATGTCAAAGACCTGAGTTAGGTTGGAAATACAGCAGTCATTCACAGGTCTTACCCCACTGATGATTAGCCAGGCAGCTTTTGACGACTAACTTCTGACCTGGGCTGGTTGTCCCTATTTCAGTCCTCTGCTTCAAGGGACTCACCACATTAGTGCTGGATTTTACCATCACTGCAACTCAAGAACTTGTGAGTTCAAGTCGTTCCCCTTTCTCAGCCTCCTGCCTAGTTGCAGGGACCACAGGAATGTGCTACCATACTTAGGTGACCTATCATTTTTATAACAATATTCTATCAGTCTTGTTCTATGACTTTAAGTAATGAAGACTATATTAAGTAATGAAGACTTTAAGTAATGAAGACTAATTAAAATGAGTATCACTCAGAGGACAAGAGAGAAGAGCATGGTGGGTGGGAACACATAATAAATAATGAACTTTGAAGAACAGAACAAAATATATCATCAAAGAAATATATGATCCAAAGATAGATTGATTATGTAGCAAGAGCTGAGGTTAATCAGAAAATAACTCTTGTACTCTACTAGAGAGTTATTGGGAAGACACAGACACAGGTTGTACAGACATGGGGCAGGGGGCTACAATATGTATCTTTGAGGGAACAATCACATCAAGGCGATCATGGATCTTTTTGAGTATTTGTGTGTGTGTGTGTGTATGGCTATGTGTGTTTGTATGTGTGATTATGTGTCTGTGAAGAAGAGGAAAGAGAGAGAGAGAGAGAGAGAGAGAGAGAGAGAGAGAGAGAGAGAGAGAGATTCTTCACCAGGGAATTCTCTACATCATTGAAGCATAAACCAATATTAGAGAAGAAACTGTCTCTACCAATGAATACCTATCAACTAAAACTTATCAACTTAGGTCTCTGAGACAGTATTAGGGGACTTATCCAGGGTCACACAGCCAGGGCATATCAAAGTAGAACTCAGATATCTATCCACTATGACATGCTGCCTTCCATGAATGTATGTGTATGTCATTCAAAATTTTAGATTTCATTGATATAGGGAGGAAATTCTAACACTGCAGAGAGTTAACTTTTCTACAGAGAGTTTCTGGATCAGTGAGAAGTTATAAAATGTGCCCAGGATCATAAACTAGTTTGTAGTGGTGGAAAGGCTTGAACCCAAGTCTTTCTGACTATGAGGTAGTTCTCTATCCACTTTTTGATTCTGCCTCCCTCATTCTTATGTTTGTATGTTTATATCAAAGAAAGCTATTTGGAAATGGCTATAGATATATTAGGCAAAGGTCAACATGTCTATGGGATCCATGAAGTTGTTTTGAAATCTTCTCTTTCCTAGGATTTTCACTAGATTCTTGTAGGACAGGGTTTTGAGTCCCCTCACCTTTTGATCACCTTCTTCATATGGATTTCAGAACTGAATAAAATCCTCAAATTCAACTGAGCAGGGAGACAATTACCTCCCTTATTCTGGATAGGATGTTTCAATTACTGCAATCTAAAATCAAATTAGCTTTTTTACTATTGTGTCATATTATTGATTCATATCAATTTTGTAGTAACAAAAAATCCCAGATCTTTTTCATACCTACTTTTATCCAGTCACAAAGCTCCCATCCTATATTTGTGCATTAAAAATTTCTTATTTTGTCCTGTTATTTCATATTTTGTACCTTATTAGAGTCACCCCATTGTTCTAGCTTGCCAAAATGTTTGTTTTTGTATCACAACTCTTTTTTCACCCAGTTTTGTGCTATTCACCTCCTTGAAAATCATGCCAACTCTGCCATTAATACTGATAAATAAATTATTGACTAGCATCTGGCCAAGGACAGATCCCTGGGTCACTCCACTAAAGACCTCCCTGCAGATTGACATCTATTCATTAAGCTGATTACTTAACATGATCTGAACCCTTCTAACTTAATTATTATTCTACTTCTCTCTATCTTACCCAAAAAGACTACTTTGGACCTCAATTTTCCTATCTTTAAGATGGAGATAACAATACTTGTCAAACTTATCTCACAGAGATATCATAGGGCTTAAATAAAACATTGTATGTGAAAGCACATTGCAAAGTGTAAAGTTAGACCAACGTGAGGATTTGTTATTGTTACATTATTAAGTGAGAGGCATGTTTTGTGACCTAGTGGAGGGCAGGAAGCAGGGATGCCCTCCAAGGAGCATGAGAAGCCTCCAGGCCACAGAGAAGAATGTAAGAGGTAAGGAGAACCAGCTGTGCAGGACCAGGGCTTTGCCCTGCCTGAAGTGAGGATATGTCTGGGCTTCTCAGACATGATCTTTGTCAGTATTTCTCAAGGCTTGGTCCAGGAGATCTAGAGACTGGTCTTTTTTTTTTTTTTTTAGCATGGAAATGTCTAGACTATTTTTTTTGCCTGAATCAATAGATTATTTATGGATCTAGTTAGCTTTGTTGGAAATAACAGTGTTAGTAAGACCAAGATTAAGGTTGCCCTGGTCTTTTTAAGTAAGACCCTTCCCCCACCAATAACCCCTATCCTCAATCACAGACTGGCACCTAATCTAGATCTTTCATTCATTTAGCATTATTTATTAAGCATATGCTATAAGAGGGACATTGTGATAGGTACTGGTGTTTCTCCCTGTTACAAACATACATACACAAAAGTCCATCCCCATGTTGTTAAGCCTTTGCACTGTCCATCCCACATTTCTGGATTGTAGTCTCTTCTGATCTCAAACTCAGAGAATCTCTCTTTTGGAAATGCAGCTTAAGTGCTATCTTTTGCATGAAGTTTTCCCAGACTCCTCTTCCCCAACTGGTAATACCTGCCTCCTCCCAAACTATTATGCATTCAATTACTTGGTACTGACTGTTGTTCAAGTCTCACAACAACCCTTTGAGGTTGATGGTGTTATTTGTTATCTTTGTTATCCAGGTAAGGAAACTGAGACTGAGAAAGAACCAGTCATGCAGAATCCAGAGTCACACAACTAGTGAAATTTTTTTGGTCCTTCATTCTCTAAGAAGACCATGACATCAGAGAGGTGATGCCATGACAACTACATGAATTGGATTTGAGCGAGAAGATGCTGTGCTAAATCACCAGCCTCATTTTCTTTTCCAGGTCCAGTGGTTAGATTTGAATCAGGACAACTGGAGATGGCCCTGGATGCAATCAGGGTTAAGTGACTTGTCCAAGATCACACAGCTAGTAAGTGTCAAGTGTCTGAGGCTGGGTTTGAACTACTGTCCTCCTGATTCCAAGGCCGGTACTACATCCATTGCAATACTTAACTTTTTGAGGCAGAATGAAAACTCAAATATTCCTGGCTCCAAGTCTATCATTCTAGCCATTGTTATGCCTAGATGAATTTATTCTTTATAATTATTCTATATATACTGTATTAGGTAGATATTTATGTACAGCCACTATTAACACAAAACACATGCAAAATTTATGAACTGACTTCTGGATAAATATGACTCATCTGATAAGGGTCCACTGATTGACTGTTGAGTCAGAAAAACTGAGGACCCATTGGACCTTTAAGAAAAGAAGAAGCAGTTTCCAGCTTGGTTCTTCCTGGCTAAAGGTTTTGCAATGACAATATATGATGCCATTGGAGGATGCAGAGAAATAGAGAGCCTCTCTGTCTCTGGATCATGATAATTTAGCATAGGTGGCAACCTGGACCAGAGGACTAAGGCAGGAAAGCATGTATTGGGTGCCTTAGATGTCTTTGCTTTCCTCTTTAGGTTTCCTCTTTAAGATATCTTAGTTTTAATGGTAGCAAGAGCTGACTGTGACAAAGTCATCATCTCCTTGATTTCCTGCAGCTGTAGTAGCAATAGCAAGATCAGGTCTTTAACAAGGAAAAAACTGACATTGGAGAAAGACCACCCAAAATTCAGTCTCAGTGGTTGGATTGGGATGATGACCAGGGTAGAGGTGAAATGTGGCATGCTTAATTAGTGGTCTTACAGAAAGTAATCTATGTTCCAACAAGACTTGAACACTGACCTTCTGGCTAATTATATTAATAGTAGTGAATGAGTCACTGAATTCTGTCGGGGTTGTTATTTTATGCATGCTATGATTCTCTTGTCTTTAGAACATGGTTTTCTTTCAGTAGGAATAAATTTCCTGTTCTGTACTCAATTCACATTTGTACATTGAGTACTTCTGCTACTTTCTCCCTTTTTGAGGAAAACCTCAAAACAGAAATGTACCTATAGAAGCTGATATGAGGATGACGAGCTAATGAATGTGAGGGCAGATAGCCTAATCCCTTGAAGATAAGTCAGGCTTTCCTAGGAAAGAACCCAATATACCATCCCATGGCTAGGTTACAAAACAGAACTGGTGTCAACCTTAAACAAGTAGTTGCCTTTAACCTACAAGCTAGAATTTTTATATGTGCATATATATATATATATATATATATATATATATATGAAGATATATATTGTTATGTTTATATATGTGTATGTAATATATCTATCTAGCTATAGAAACATATATATATATATATATATTATATTTATTCTCCCCCATTAGAATGTAAGTGTCTTCAGAATAGGGTTTATTGGCTTAGTTCATTCTATGTATCTACACCCCAGCACTTATTTAATATAGGATTTGACACATAGTAAATGTTTAATAAATTCTTGTTTCCTTCTCCAATTCCCCCTACTCCAAATGATGTCTTCATACCACCAGCCCTAGTCACATAACCTGCCTTTGATCTTTAATTCAGTGAAGCTCAATGCTAAATATAAACTCTACTGATAAAGAAATACTGCTGAGTCTGAAGATCTAGGTTGGAAAGCCAGATCAACTATTTTCTACCTGTGTAGTCACCTAGAATAATTCCCTTAATTGTCCTAGAATCAGTTTCTTTATTTGTAAAACATGGAAGTCTAAGTCAATGACCTTTAGGGCTTTTTAAAGCTCTAAATCTATAATTTTATAAACCATAAAGATGGCCACCAACCTGACCTTGCACCTATTTGCCTCAAAGATTACCATGAAGATCATATGAAGCAGTGCATGTGAAAGTGCTTTGTAAACCAGAGTGCTATACAAATGTGTTAGTGCTCTTAAAGCTCATTCATCCAAACGTATCACTTCCTCTGGGCTACTTCCCCAACATATACTAGCATTGATGGGCTGGGTATCTGGGCAGTGAGATGTTTCAAGCTTTCAAAAGTTTCAAGATATCCACACCCAACAAAACTATAAACTCCTAAGCTCCCAGGCATGGACTTCTCATTAACAATCAACCAAGAGTCACAATTAGTTCAGAGCAACAGGATTTACTGAAAACAACTATAGCTAAAAATGTCTCCTAATAAATCTGGGGTGCCCTTTACCACCAATATACACAGTTTTCATGGGAAGAGTGAGAACAACTTTAGAGTCTGTGGTAGTGAGACACACACAATAGAACTTCTTGTACTGCAGGGCTTCTATGAGCTTTCTTTGCTGTTCCCCTTGGGTATAGCATCTTCTGCTGGGCAGATCACAGGGCTAGATGCTCTGGGTCAGTTTCTTTCCACAGGATTTGACTGCTAGGGTTAATTCTTGAATTCATGGTTGACTCTTCTCTGCTACCAGAAGTCATGCTCCTTAAAAAGCTACTTCCTTCCTCAGTTTCTACTTTTTTGTGTCTGTGTATGATTAGAAAATGTGTGTTTCTGCTCTCTCAATAGTGTCTTGATTGTTTAACTTCTGAAATAATTGCATGCCATGAGCTAGTGGCTCCAGTCTGGACAGAGGAGGGTGGGGAAAATAAAGAAGTCCTCCTCTCACCTCCCATCTGATGCCCTCTAGTACAGGCATAAAGATTACACTCCACAAAACTTCTCCCTGTCTGGATTCTATAGAGCCGGGAGCTTGGTCTTTTAAAGCAATTTCAAGGGAAGACCAATTATTCCTAGTTAAAGTTACTGGCAATGCAAATAGGAAGAAAATTCTCACACTTTATATGGCAATATAGCCCAAGGAGGAACCTGGAGAGTTGAATACTCTCTTTATCTGTTCCTTAGTTTCTATAGTTGTATGAGCTGGCAGGAGCTGGAGCATCAACCAGTTGGTTAGAGGCCAAATACCCCTCCTCCTACACATGTAGTTCCATATTTGGCAACTTTCAACATTAATAAATTAATTACATACATTCATAAATATATACTACTTTTATTGTCTGCTAATTATTTCATATCTGAATTGGCTTTTTGCCTAAACTTCCTTGACAGCATGGATCATGCCTATTGCTCCTTTTGTGTTTCCTCCAGTCAGTGTAAGAAGCAACATTATATAGTTAATAGAGAAAAAGGAATGGTAGTGAAAAAGAGAGTTCTCACTCTAAGCATATCACAAATCCTTGACATGATTCTTAAGACAGTTACCACAATTTTGGCCAATATTAGTCAATGACTCCTTCTTGATTGGAGAGATTTATTAGTGACCTAAACTTCTGTTCTCTAGTTCTATTACCACTTTCTCCATGATCCTCTTCTTAAGTAAAAAGAACATTCCCAAATATCCAACTTTTCTGTCCAAATTCATTCAGCAAATTATTGATGATTTCTACATAAGGAAAGTCAATGGAGGCTTTGCCATGTCCATGCCAAATGTGGCACCTTCTTAGACATGTAGAACATTTGCCAAAACTAGTGAACATGCCTGTGGTTTTGTACATAATCCATCTGGCCCATGAAGAAAGCATGTTAACCTCAGAGATATATAGATAGGCTCCAGTACAGGCATGCCCTCAAAGACCCAGGTCGTTGGTACAAGAAACTGTTTAGTGGTTTTTTTTAATGAATTCATGAAAAACAGCCAAACACATTCCATTTCTGCTTCCTTTTAGGTCTCTCTCCTGCCCTCTTAGTTAGAGACCCAGAGAGCTACCTAAAATATTGTGCTCTCAGGAAGATTCCCAGTAATATGAAAGCTTGTAATTGAGATGATAATGTTTTTTTCTAGAAAAGGGAAATAGAAATCCATATCAATTTGAGAGTCTAGTTTTAAAGGTGCAATTATTATTGGATAGATACAAAAAGGTAGGATACAGAGTGTTAAATTCAGGCCAAAGAAAGTCTTCTTACAAATGGTAGGAAGTATATTTTATCTATTGTATATACTATTTTTACCCTGAGGAGGGAGAGAGCATATGGAAGGAATAGAAAGAGAACTTGTTTTACTGAATGGCTGAACACATGAAAAGGAATAAGGGATAAGAAGAATGAAAAAAATTAAAGAAGTTAAGGGTTTGAAAGCCAAATCGATTTTTTTCCTTGATCCTCAAGGTACTAGGGAATTTATTGAGTAGGGGAGGTGATATGATCTGACTTTTCCTTCAAGAAAATCAATTTGACAAGGCAGAGAACGATGGGTTGGAATTGGGTTAGACATGGGGCAGGGAGACAGATTCCCTCCAACAGTCTATTGCAATAATCCAGGGTTGAAGTGATGAGTGAAGGCATTTTCATAGAAGAAAAGAGGGCATATCTAAGAGATATTATGAAGATAGAAATGACAGGAATTAACAATTGATTGGATGTGGAATGAGAGATGAGACAGAATGAAGGGTTGAGCATAAAACTTAGTTTGTAAGCCAGGGTAACAAGGAGAAGGATGATAACTTTAACAGTAATAGAGAAGTGAGAAAGAAAGAAAAGTTGGGGAAGGGAGGAACAAACCAAAGGGTTCCATTTGGACAATTTGGTTTAGGATATCTACAGTACATCCACTTCAAGGTACGTAAAGGCAATTGGAGATGCGAGACCAGGTCAGGAGAGTTAGGACTGAACAAATAGATTTGAGATGCATCTGCCTTGAGATAGATTATTTGAAACCATAAGAACTGATGCAATCACCAAATAGCATCATAAAGAGGCAGAAGAGGTCTCAGGATAGTGTATTGAGGATCCCCCTACCACTGTAAGCAGGAGATACATAAAGAAAGAGCCCACAAAGGAGACTGAGAAGCAAGCAGACATTTGCCATATCTGACCCTGTAGAGTTCTTTCAGCATTGGAAGTTCACTTCTCTCTGGAAGGAGCTAAAGGGCATGTTTCATGTTCATTCTTTTGAACTCAGGAACCAGCAGTCATCATAGGCATCTACTCCAAGTCTTTTGCAAGCAGCCATAGTTCAGGCTCTTTCCGTTGTCAAAACCTTTCACCAGACTGTTCGGCTTCTTCATCTAACCTGAGTCCCAAATTTCCACATAGTCTTTGAAGGGAGGAGGAGGAGGGTCAAGAGATATCGTTCTTCACTCTTCAGGAATCCTCAGGCTAATATGGGACAGAAACTTTAAATTGTGCAAAAACTTGGACATTCATTGTTTTATTACCCAGACTATCCTTCCATCCCTACCTCCCACTCCACACAAACCAGATAAAGCAAGATTACACCCATTTGATATAAGATTCAGAGAAGGTAATTGAAGGTATCTGGCAGCCTTGTCATCCAGATTCTTCCCCCTTTCTACCCTTCTTGCACTAACTCTGAAGTCTAAAACCAATGCCCCAAAAGCTTTGTTCCAGTCCCTACCAGCAGCAAAAGTGCTGTCAGATACAGAATGAAAGGATGTTTCTCATTAACAGTATCAGAATAGGCAATCCTCTAATAATGAACACAAACTCAACCTTTCTATGGGAATGCTGCTTTCTTCCAAAGCTCTCTGAAGAGCACATGAAATTGGTAAATTATAAAAACATTAATTAGATGCTTAGATAGAGCTGACACTAATCCTCAAAACATGTGCAGCAAGCCTTTTGATGGTACCTGCCCAATCCCTTTAGGGCCTGGTTGGCATTTCTTTCACCAAAAACTTATTATCAGGAAAAGGAATGGAGAGGAGAGGAGAGGAAAAGGGGAGAGGAATCAAGGAGGAAAGGAGAAGAGAAGGGAGAAGAGGGGAGAAGGGAATAGAGGGGAAGAAAAGAGAGGAAAAAGAAAAGGAAAGGAAAAAGTAGGAAATGGAAGGAAAGAGAAGAGATGGAAAAGAAGGAGAGGGAAAAGGAAGGGAAGGGAAGGCAAGGCAAGGGGAAGGAAGTGAAATGAGGGAAGAGAAAAAAACCAATTAAATTTTCTGAAATCTTGTCTTCCTGGACACCCCATAACAAGTTAGTAAGAAGTCTTCCAAAGCTACTCAAATCCATGTACCTCTTACCTCCATACTCATGCTTGCACTTCATGAAATCTTTAGTTTTTCTTCTCTAGGGGAAATGAGACTGGATCTAGGATCTCATGATTTTCATGATATGCCTTTCAGTGCACAGATAGTATGTAACAGAGGTAATACTTGAATCCAGGTCTTCTTGACCCCAAGATCAACCTTCAATCCCCTACATCAGGTGTCTCTCCTGAAATAACACCATCAAATACCACCTGGCTAGTTCATATATCAAGCATCATAGGATTCAAAATTGGAGAATGTCAAAGAGTTTGCTCTGAGTTTGCACTCAGGGACCTGGGTTCATGTCCTGCCTCTTCTACTTACCTATATATATACTTGGGTCAATCATTTAACCTTTTCATCTCTAAGGTGAGGCGTTATAAGATCTCTAAGATTACTTTTTTCCCCTAAAACTATGACCAAGTCCAATCTTCTCATTTTTGAAATAAGGACATACTTATTTCAAAATGAGGACACTGAGACCCAGAGAAATGAAGTGATTTGTTCAAACATGGCCACATAAGTAGTGAGCAGCAGTTAGAATTTGAACCCAGGTCATGTTATCAAGAAAAAAAGAAACAACCATCTATTTATGCAAACTTGAATGATCTTCTTCTTCCTGGATTCTCATTCTAAGCTCCCAATCAATTTCCAGCCCCATTATGCACTTCAATAGTTGATTATTCTTCTTGTCCGGCTAGGCTCAATTTCACAAAGTCTACAGCAGCCCAAATGGAATAGCTAGATAGGTTGTCTTTCCTGCTCTCCTCCTCAATGATGTTCTAATGTATCAGCACAGGCTGTTCTGTAAACTTTTGAAGCCATCTTCAGCCCACTGAAAACCAGAGGAACTAGATGTATATCGGGTAAAACTCAAACAGTGTTTGATTAATCACCATCTTCCAACCCCAGAAGTGATAGCTGAGTTAGAAATGTTGCCGTTATCTAAATGGAGTGCTGCTGGGGCTGGGGTTCCCAAACAAATTGACCCTCCTTTATTTATAAACAGAACTGAAGGATGAGCTCCTTGGTTTATGTTGGGAAAGGGACATTATTCATTTTTATTCATCATACCTGCTTTTAGTGATATTGTCCACACATCCCATGCCAAGAGAATCTTAACAACCAAAGTGGTTTATGTGCTTTTAACACCAATGTAGAGGGTTTGTGTGTACATTTAATCATATGGAGGTAGAATAGGCCTGAAATGCTGTCTGTGAGCTGAGTAAGAGCTGCTTTGGGGCTTTTTTTAGGGGTTGGCAAGAAAGATTGGGTGAAGCCTCATCTGCCCCAAGGTGTGTGTATCAGAAGCAGTTGGACCAGAGGCAGTTGTAGAAAGACATATCAGATCTATGGATCACTTAGGAAAATAGCCAGATTCTCTGGAGGAGAGACAAGGGGTGGGGGTACTTTAGAAGAAAATAAGGAAGGTTGCTGTAAATTTATATGTGGGCTAGAAAATTTGACTTGGAAGAATACAGTCTCCTCTTTGAAAAACTACATAGGATTTAGTACTTGGGCAGTGCTTTTATTTCTAAAAACACTTTTTCAGTTTCATTGTCCCAATAACCTCTTAAAGAAGGAAAAGGACTGACTTAGAATCATAGAATTTTGGATTTTATAAGGGGTCTCAGAGACTATAACTGAATAGAAATCCCCTCTCCAATATTCCCCCAAAGTAGACATTACTTCAGTCTGAAGATTTTCAGTGAGAGTGAATCTGTCATCTCCCAAAGTAGCAAATTCTACTTTAAGATACCAAAGGGTTTTTTTTCCCCTTTCCATTTATTAAACGTAAATCTATCTCTCTACAACTTTCAGCTATCACTCCTAGTTTTAACCTCTGAAGTCAAATAAAACAATTCTAATTTCTCTTCCAGATGGCATCCCTTCAAATATTTGAAGATGACTATCACATACCCCCGTGCTTCCTCTCCTTTGGACCAAATATCACTAAATTCTTTTTTAATTAAATATTTTATTTGTTTTTGCAATTATATGCAATGATAGTTTTATCAATCATTTTTACAAGGTTTTGAGTTTTACAATTTTTTTCATTCCCCTCCTCCCCCTGACAGAAAGCAATCTGATACAAGATCTTTATTTATAACCATATTAAATATAGATCGATATTGAACATGTTGTGAGAGAAGAAGATCCAAATGGAAGAAAACATTAGAGAGGACAAAAAGATAATAAATAAGGCAACTTTTAAAAACTGAAGATAATAAGCTTTGGCCTTCATTCAAACTCCATAGTTCCTTCTCTGGACATGGATAATATTTTCCATCACAAGTCATAAAATTGTCTTTGATTAATGTACTGCTGAAATGAACAAGTCCATCATGGCTGATCATAACCCCATGTTGTTGATGTGTATAATGTTCTTCTGGTTCTGCTCATCTCACTCAACATCAATTCATACAGGTCTTTCCAGGCTTTTCTGAAGCCCCATCCCTCATGGTTTCTTATAGAACAATAGAGTTTGGGGTGGCTAGGTGGTGCAGTGGATAAAGCACTGGCCCTAAAGTCAGGAGGACCTGGGTTCAAATCCAGTCTCAAACACTTAATTATTACCTAGCTGTGTGGCCTTGGGCAAGCCACTTAACCCCATTTGCCTTGCAAAAACCTAAAAAAAACAATAGAGTTCCATCACATTCATATACCACAATTTCTTCAGCCATTCCCCAATTGATGAATATCCCCTCAATTTCCAATTCTTTACCACTATAAAAAGAGTGCTCTGAATATTTTTGTACATGTGAATATCACTAACATCTTGAAATGATTCTCAAGTGACTCTCTTGAAGTGAGTCTCATAGTGACTGGTGAGGATTATTATTATCCTGGATTGCTCACTCTCTCTCACCCCACCTGTCTCATCAGCTGTCAAATCTCACCATTTCTGCCTTCAAAACATCTCACATCCTACCCCTTCTTTTCAGTCACAAAGCTCCCATCTTACTTCAGGCCCCCTTCACTCTCACCTAGATTATTGGAAGTCTCCTAATTGAGTCTCCCTTTCCCTCCAGTCTCTCCCTGCTCCAGTCCATCTTCCACATAGTTGCTGAAGTGATTTTCTTTAAGAGAGATTCAGTTATATGACTCCTCCAATTCTACTACCTCCCGGAGCAAATGTAAACTCTTGATTTCTTTGTGGGTTTTTTTTTTGCAAGGCAATGGTTAAGTGACTTGCCCAAAGTCACACAGCTAGGTAATTGTTAGGTGTCTGAGGCTGGATTGAACTCAGGTCCTCCTGACTGCAGGCTTGGTGCTCTATTCTAAACTCTAGATTTTTAAAACCCATTATAACCAGACATCAACCTATCTACATCAGAGGATATTACCCTTAGAACACACTTTGTACAATAAAACTGACCCTTGTTCCTCAAAGAGGACACTGACTCCCATTCCTATGTCTTTGCACTAGCCACCCCACTATGCTTGAAATAAATTTCCCACTTCTTCCAGCCTCAGGGAATTATTTTCATCCTTAAAATGCAACTAAAATTCTAATTTTTTTCTATCAATCATTTTATTGTATAATTATTTATTTGATTCTACTCATTTAACTGCCTCAGTTCATACATATCTTCCCATATTTTCCTGAAAACTTTCATTTTATTCATTCTTATGATATAACAGAATAACATTACATTCATATACTATGATTTGTTCAGTCATTTCCAACAGTACCCCCTTGGCTTCCAGTTCTTTGTCACCACAAAAATTATAAGGTATTTTTTCTTTTTTTTTCCTCCAGTTTTTCCTAGTGGGTAGAAGAAAAATGTAATAAATGTAATAAATGTAATAAAATTTTTTCAAAACTCACCACAGCTCAAGTATAATCTACATGAAACCATGCTAGATTCTCCTAATTGCTAATACCTTCTCTCAGTAATAACCTTGTATATGACTTTGTTTATTTTATATTTTTTGTATTTTTTATTATTATTTGTATTCTATTCATTTAAACAATAATTGTAGTATTTACTATATTTATGGACTCTCTATTTATACCTCAGTCTCTTCATTAGTAAAATGGTAATAAGAAAAGTATCTATCTCCAGAGTTGTGAGAATAGTACAAGAAAATAATTGTAAAGGTTTTGCAAACCTTAATTTGCTAAATAAATATCATTATCATTATATTTATATTTATATGTGTACTTGCTGTTTCCTTACAAAAAGGGATTATTCCATTCTTTGTATCCCTAGAACATGAAAAAGTTCCTGGTATTGAAGTAGGCACTTTATTATTAGATTATGATTGATTAATTGATGGGTCCTGGTTGTTTCCTTTGGAAAAGCTCCAGTTTCTCAATTGTTTTCCTGAAATAAGGTACTCAGGAATGAACATTTATGATCCAGATGAGGTCTGACCAGAACAGATTAGAATGGAATTTCACCTTTCTCCCTCTATATTTGCTGTCTGACTCTTCATGACTCTATTTGGGGGGATTAGAATAGTCTGCCATTTCCTTCTCCAGCTCATTTTTTAGATTGAGGAAACTGAGACAACTAGGGTTGAATGATATACCAGGAGTCACATAGCTAGTAAGTGTCTGAAGCCAAATTTAAATTCAAGAAGAGTAGTTCAAACTCCAAACACTCTATCTACTGTGCCACATAGCTGCCCCTTCTCCTGTATTTTGTGCCTTTTTTTGATGAAGACAAAAAGAAGACTAGCTGACTTTGAGGAGGGGTTAATAGGGAAAGCTGCTATGTGCTACTAATTAAGTCACATCAAGTTTGCAATCCATTTGTCTTTTTTTTAAGGTTTTTGCAAGGCAGTGGGGTTGAGAGGCTTGTCCAAGGACACACAGCTAGGCAATTATTAAGTGTCTGAGGTCAAATTTGAACTCAGGTACTCCTGACTCCAGGGCTATTGTTCTATCCACTGTGCCACCTAGCTGCCCCACAATCCATTAGTCTTGAGAATTTTTTCACATTATTGTCTGTCCCCATCCCATACTTCAACAACTGATTTCCCAAACTTAACTGTTAGGACATTAGTCATTCCTATTCCATTTTATTATATTTGCCCCTATATTCAAGTGTGACAAGATCTATTGGACTCTAGCTATGCCAATCAATGTGTCAGATTTCCCACTCAAATCTGAGTCATTGGCAGATTGGATAAACATGTTTTTATTCACGTCTGTACCAGGATCAAGGGACAAATTCCAAGACTTGGTGATGTAATAAGCTTCTACCCATTCCAATATCTAGCAGCAAATTCCCTCTAATTAGTTACATGGTTAATGTTACCACCATGCCACTAAAGGAATAATCAAAACCAGTCATTTAATTCACCTATAATCCAAAGGGGTTTACTGAAGGATATAGTTCAGCAAGCTGGATCTTTAATGGATTAGCAAACATTGGGAAAGCAACAGACGCCAGGGCCCTGACTGGTTCCAGGTAAGGGTGCTCTCCTTTCAGCTTATAGAGTCCTGGTCCCATGCCAACCATAGACTTGCTGATACAAGCACTAGCATCTATATGTTCATTGCAAGACAAATACTCAGCAACAAGGCAATTTGAGGCTGTATTGCTCATTTATGTAAACAATGATGGATGTTTCTCAATCTTCATCTTTCTTGACTTCTCTGCAGTTTTGGACACTGGCAGTTTCTATCTCCTCATCATTCCTGCCTACCTAGGTTTTCATGATATTGTCTTCTTGGTCCTCCTCCTATCTCTCTTTGATAATTCTTTAATCATATTGTGTCTACTAACCTTGGTTCTGTCCCATGGTTCTGTCTTGGACCTTCTCCTCTTCTTTCTCTGTACTATTTCAGAGGGTGGTCTCATCAGATTGAATATATAGATAACTCCCCAGATCTATATATTATTTAGGACAAGGGCCCTCTTTTGCCAAGTCCATTTTCTTTCCACTTTATTAATGTTTATACCCATGCTCTTTCTTTGGAGGATGAAATCTCCCCAAAGAGGGTTGTGGTTGTCTCAGTATACACTAATCAGAAATGGAACTGATGCCACTCAGGAGTTGTGTACATTCTTTATCCTTTCTATAGGGGAAAAATCATACATCAATTGTATCTTGAATCATGAAATGGATCTCAACAATCTTATAAGGTGCTGGCTAAATTAAAAAAAACTTCTAGAACAAGATCTTCGACAAGAATGTTGAACATAAATACAAGGATAAATCATTCCACCACATGAAGCCACCTTTCTGTATTTTAATTGTTTGAATGTCTTATTGAAATCCAGTAATACTGTGTCTGAATTCTTCTGAATTATCAATTTAATTATCTGGCTATTTCAGTGGATCTGGGTTCTCCTTAATGGAAGTATTCCTTCCAGCTGTGCAGATCATAAGCCATCTAAACCTTATCCTCTTATTCTTGTCCATTACCTGGAGAAAATAATCCATGGGAATCCATCTGACCTACTAATAGATTTTTCTATAAATTTCTTGACATTAAATTACATAGGTACTAATGGACCTATGTGTTGTCAATCTATTACCTTTTGCTCCAATCGTTCCACTGCCTTTTATCTTTAATGCTATATCTCTCATGAAAATCGGAAACTGCTAAAATATTCCAGCCATAGCTATATGGTTAGGTGCTAGATGATGCAGTGGGTGTGGAATCCAGAAGTCCTGAATTCAAATCCAGTCCCAGATACTTATTAGCCAAGTGACCTGGGCAGGTCTCTTAGCCTCTTTTGCCTCAGGTTCCTCATCTATAAAATGAAGGTGATAATTTTCATTCAGGGTTGTTGTGAAGATCAAATGAGCCAAAAATTGTAAAGTACTCAGAATAGCGTCTGCCGAAAAGTAACTATTATTAAGTGTCAACTATTAGAAGGATGATCCAAAGTGCCATTCTACCCAGATGTATATTACAGAGAGATGCTTCAAATGGAGTGCTGGCTTGAAGTCATGGAGTCCTGAATTTTAATCCTGTCTCAGAGACTTATTACCAGTCTAATCCTGGGCAAGTTACTTAACCCCGCATATCCTCAGTTTCCTCAATTGTAAAATAAGTATAATGATACCTCCAAAGGTATTTGCAAAGCTCATATATAAACACGTTTTGCAAATCTTAAAGCACTATATAAATGCTATTTATTGTTGGTTTTGGTGTGATACTTTGAAAAATGGGCCCAGAATTGAAGAGGAGGAAGAGAGCAAGCTGCATTTGGGATTTATGCTGCTTTTAGTGACCAAAAGCTTTTCCCTAAAATGAAACTCTGTCTCTTTAACATCACTTTTCCACAGTAATCCTGTGACTGTGAACCAGTAGAATAACCCTGTCAAAGGAGGAAATTAGGTTAGTCTGCCATGACCTGGTCCTGATGAGCTCATGCTGACTCATAGGAATTACTACTTCCTGTTCTAAATGTTCATAAACCTTCCCTATGATAGGTTTTAGGATTTTTCCAGAACTTGCTGCCAAATTCCCCCCTCCATTATTTGAAGATTCCATCCTTCATTTTATATTTATAGGGAAATTTAGACCTTAAGAGGTTGGATGACTTTTTCAAGGACATGTGTCGAGTGATGACTTTGAGAAGTAATATAACATAATACATAGACACTGTTCAACTTGGAGCCAGGATTTTGAACTTGAAGGCAGCTTCAAACTTTTCCCAGCTCTGTGATTTACCTGTTACAGATTCAGTTTTCTTATCTGTAAAATGAGAACAATAATTCTAAGTGCTCAAGGTTTCAAATTTTAAAGTCCTGTTAGTACATAGGGAGCCTAGGATTAAATCCAGATCTCCTGGTTCAGCTCAGGAGATCTTATTAATTACTTATTAATAACCCACATCTTATATAGTCTTATATACTTATAAAGTGTACTGGACACTTAGGGAGAATGGGAAAAAAAAGATGACGTATAAAACTAGTAGCTTCCCTTAAAGAGGGAATTCCAATCTCCTTGAGGAAATGGGGTGGGAGAAGGCCATACTTAGGAAGAAGACAAAATAATCATTATTCCTGATCTAGATTCTGCAGGGTGTCTAGGCAGTGTAACTATAAGTGTCAGAGGAGGCAGTGATGGGCTGAGTAATGGGGCTAAATGGAGAAGGTGAGATGTATGCTAGTCCTTGAAGAATGGGGTAGGACTTAATTAGAAAAGAGGGTTGTTTAGAACCTAACTAGTCTAATCCCCTATCTCAGGGAGCAGGTCCCTTTTGATGTCATTAAAAAGCACATCCTCTTCATTTCCAGTGGTTTGCTGGGAAATGGAGTCCTTCGAGATCCACTGCTAAGCTAATAATACCTCAAGAATAATAATACCAACAATGGCAGTAACAATAGCTAGCATTGATAGAGAACTTTAAAGGTTACAAACTGCTTACAAACCTTGAGCACTTAGAATTATCTCACCTGATCTTTCTAACAGCCTAATTACACAGATGATGAATTGGTAGAAAACAGAGGTTCATTTATCCAGGATCACACAGATACTTTGTACCTGAAAAATCTGGTCTTTCTGGAAAGAAAGAAAGAAAGAAAGAAAGAAAGAAAGAAAGAAAGAAAGAAAGAAAGAAAGAAAGAAAGAAAGAAAGAAAGAAAGAAAAGAAAGAAGAAAGAAAGGAAGGAAGGAAGGAAGGAAGGAAGGAAGGAGGAAGGAAGGAAGGAAGAAAGGAAGAAAGGAAGGAAGGAAGGAAGGAAGGAAGGAGGAGGAAGGAAGAAGGAAGGAAGAAGAAGAAGAAAGAAGAAAGAAAGGAAAGAAAGAAAGAAAGAAGAAAGAAAGAAAGAAAGAAGGAAGAAAGAAAGAAAGAAAGAAGAAAGAAAGAAAGAAAGAAAGAAAGGGGAGGGAAGAAGGAAGAAGGGAAGGGGGAGGGAAGGAAGGAAGGGAGGGAGGAAGGAAGGAAGAAAGGAGAAAAGGAAGGGAGGGAGAGAGAAAAGGAAAGGTGGAAAGGAAGAAAAGGAAGAAGAGATGGAAAGAGTAAGGCTGCATAGACATCCAAATATTTGCAACAAAACTTGTCATAATAGAAAAAAAAGGCAGCATGTCATGGTGGACAGTGTTCAACTTGGAATCAAGAAGACATGAGTTTGAATTCTGCCTCAGGTGGGTGACTTGAAAAATCACTTAACCTCTGCCTACCTCAGTTTTATCATCTAAAAATGAGGTGACTTTCTAAGACAACTTCTAAGGTCCCTTCCAGCTCTAAACATAGTATCCTATGATCCAAAGGACTGGAAACAGAATAAATGGCCATCAGTTGGGGAATGGTTAAACAAATTGTGGTATGTGAACATGATGGAATATTTCTACACTATAAGAAACAATAAATATGAACAATCAGAAAATAATGTGAATGCTAGGGGCAGCTAGGTGGTGCAGTGGATAGAGCACCAGCCCTGGAATCAGGAGTACCTGAGTTCAAATCTGACCTCAGACACTTAATAATTACCTAGCTGTGTTCCCTTGGGCAAGCTGCTTAACCCTTGCAACCCCGCCCCCCAACAACAAAAAAAATGCTAATCTGAACCAAAGCAAGGGGAAGTAAGCAGAATTAGGCAAATCCATGAGTTAACAAGGTAAATGTAAAAAGAACAAAAAAGAAATTTAAAGTCATGTAATTTAATAATCAAACTTGGTTAAGGAGAGGGAAAAATGTGCCTCCTTCCTTCTTTGCAGAAGTGGGGGAGCTATTAGTGTGAAGATACAGATCCATATGTAGATGTATTCACATATATGGGCCTGTATTCACATATGTGAATATATATATGGGGGTGGGGAGTATATATTGAGATTTAGTTACTGTACTGATTAGTTTGATTAAATTACTTTTATCTATCTCTTTTTTTATTCTTCGTTTCAAGGGGAAGTTCTCTAACAATTAGGAAATTATATTAGAAATTATTAGGAAATAAAATTAATTTTTTCAAAATAAGAGAATCAATAATCCTCTATGTGATCAGTCCAGAAAGAATCAGTGAGTTGCCTATTATTCTCACTTTCTGAATCCCCAAGGTAATGCACTTTCTTCACAAAATTGTTTGATTTTTCCCTACTTGAGTCATCCATTTCTAATTCTGTTCCTTTTTATTTTGTATTTTTTCTTTAAATTATCCATGAAGATGTTGTCTTCCGTGTAAGACAACATATAAGCTTTCTTGAAAATAGTGTCATTTGATATTTTTTAATCCCCGGTGTCTAGCATAATACTTGAGTTTAATAAATGATTACTGATGATCAAGTAATTGAATCTAGACTTCCAATGCATGGAGTCTAAAAACCCCTTGTCTTTCTAAACCTCTTTGTTATCAGACCTTCCTGACATAACAACTTGTGTCTCAGGTTAGAAAGCAGACAAACTACATATAAGGATTCTTCCTTCTCTCCCTTGCCATTCCCCCTCCCCAAAAAAAACCATTTTTTTCTGATAAACTCACTTCTATCCAAATAAATTAAAAAGATAATATGGTGCAATACAAAGAGCATTAAGTCTTCAAATGAGAATACCTGTGTGTCCACACCAGTTCTGGTAGCATCTGTGAGACCTTAGGCAAGTTCCCTACCTCTTCTGGGAAATGTCAATTTTTTTATCTATAAAATGACAACACTAATAATTTGTTCTAATCATCCCATATGATTATTGTGAGAAAAATGATTTCCAAAATTTTAAATGTAAGGGAAAATGAGCTAAAATAAAGATGATCAATTAGGAAATGTCTCTTCCCTTCTGACCTTTTTACTTGTTTTCATATCCAAATTTAAAATTATACAAGTAATTTCAGTTGAGTGAGATATTCATGGAATTATAGAATAATAAGAACAGAATCTCAAAGTCAGAGGAATCTCAGAAACCATCTAGACCAAGTCATCACTGAACAATAATCCTACCTACCAAATACAAAACAAAGGTCAGGCCTGCAATGAAATAGAAGCCAATGGGGAGTGAAGCACACAGTCCACTCTTGGAGAGCTCTAATTATTAGGAAAGATTTTCATCTATCATACTTCTTCAACCTCCTCATGTTGCCCAATATATCTGCCCTCTGAGACCAAGAAAAGCAAATGGAATGCTTCTTCCCACTAACTGTCCTTCAAGGATTTGAAGTCAGTTCTCATGGATCCCCCTTTCTCCTCCCCAAATAATCTTCTCTTTTCCAGGATAAACTGTCATAGTTTCTAAAATTCCCTGATCTGGAGATCTTCACCATCTTGGTTCTTGGTAACTTTCTTTTTTAAAAAAAATTCTAAAACTTATCAATGTCCTTCCCAAAATTTTTGTTGCTCTGAATCATATCTTACTCTTTGCAATCTTATTTGGGGATTTCTTGACAAGGATATTGGAGTGGTTTGCCATTTCCTTCTCCAATTCATTTAACAGATAAGGAAACTGAGGCTAACAGGGTTAAGTAACTTACCCAAGGTGGTACAGCTAGTAAAAGAGTCAAGGAGAGATTTGAACTCAAGAAGATGCATCTTTTGTCTTCTAGACCTGAAGCTCCATCCACTACACCACCTACCTGCCTCCCCAAAATTTATTTGAACACAAATATTCTAAACCAGAACCAATCAGAATAGCTCTATCACCTCCTAGACATAGTTAGGTGGCACAATAGATAGAATCTGGAATCAGGAAAACTCCTTGTGTACAAGGACTGCTTAATTTCTGTCTATATATTCAATTCCTGGCAGTGACTGGCATGGAGTGGGCATGGAATAATTATTTGTTGATTGATTGACTAAATGATGCCCAAAGATGTGATTTGCCCAGAACCTGAAGGTAAGTACTAGCTAGCACCACAGCAGGTTTCTCTGTCTCCACATTTAGTGCTCTTTCCACACATTGAATTTTATAGGTGGGAGGGACTCCCTGTTAATTAGACACAGGCAGGCTGGTGGAGATTTAGAGAGCTAATGGTCACATTTTCCACAGGGCCAGCGAAACTGGAGAATTTCCAAATATGGGGCACCAACTCTGGGTGAGCTGACCTCTCTATCCACATCCCAAGTTCGACTCTGGAGCTCAGCTGTCTTGACTTGAGTTATTAAAAGTTGTGATGAAACAGGCATTAACACCCACTTGCAGAAACTGTCCCTTTTGCTAACAGCAAGTTAATCAGGGCACCAGATGTCATCATCTGATGATAACTCCTGGTGCCCTTCCTCCTGAATCAAACAGCTCTACAGTAACTTCTATTTCAACAAGTCACCCTCCCCCCCCCCACTCCACTCCTCACCCTTTTGACTGAGAAAACCTTCTCCAGGGTCATTTTTTTTTTCAGGAAATCCACCCCAATTGACCTCATTTTTCCAGGTGAAACTGACATGTGAAGGTTAAGGTTGTGTATATATGCCCAAAATGGTATAACAAAATTCATGCAAAAGAAATGGTTGGATTCAAAGACTCATATAGAGGAAGATGGGAGGGAGATTTTATTCTTATTTAATTTTATTTATATTTCAATTTTGCTTTATATTTTATATACAAAGACCAAGTATCCAATTGATCTGAAGTTTTTACTTTTTCATCGGTGGTGTCCTGGTATTGTGTGCATAGATACAATTCCAATCTTACAGAGAGTGTCCTTAGAGAGATGATGTCTTCCCCTTCCTTCCTCTATTTCTTTGGAACTTTGGTTCAAGTGCTGATTGGTTCTGCAGATCCAGAATACCTTGTGGTCAGGTTGGCAAACTCCATTTCTTTCTCTAAGGATTTATCATGTGTTTTCTGAAAGACCTAGACAGAGAAAATGAGATGAGGCTGTAGAAAGTATTCAGTATTTAAAGTCAAAAGACTTCGGTTAGGATTGTAGCTTTACCATTTATTACCTGTATGACCTCGGGCAACCTCTCTGGCCTACAGTTTCTTCATGTTTAAAATGATGGAGCTGAATTGAGATGATCTGTGGTCCTTTCTCTCTCTGAAACCCATAGTACAAGTACAGAAAGCTGACTCTTTAAAAAGTCAGAGGAAAAATCCGAAATGACTCTTTCTCTCCTCAAAAGAGCACATCAGCTTCTTCTTCTTCTTCTTCTTCTTCTCAGTAATGAGCTAATATATGTATGTTTTAAGATTGACAAAAACACTTTACATATCACTTGGCCCCCACAATTACCCTGTGACACAACTGTTAGCCCATTTGACTGATAAAAATGAGGCTGAGAAAAGCTGGGTCACTTGCCCAGGTGAGTAAGTAAATGTTTGAGGAAGGATTTGAACTCAGGTCTTCTCTCTCTGATATCACCTCGCTTCCTCATGAAGGAAGATCCAAATTTCTGCCTTTTGACTTTTGCTTTTATAGTAGCATCATACAGCTCAAGGTAAAGTGGTATTTTCCTCCAATATAAAATCAGTACAATGCAGAGGAGAAAACAATGGATTTAGGACCCTGCTCTGCCTTGTATTAACTTCTTGGCCTTGGTAAATCCCTTAACCTCCTTATATCAAAGTTTTATAGTGTCAGCAAATTGAAAGCTAAAAGAAATCTTCAGTAACAAGTCCCATTAGCCCTCATTTTATAGATGAAGAAACTGAGGCTCAGATAGAGAACAGGTAGCTTGCTTGTGGTCAAGTATCTGAGGTTGTATTTGAAAACAGGACCTTCTTATCCCAGTATAGTACTTTCAGTTGTACCACCCTGTTTCTTCTGTGTAAAAGTATGTGGAAGGAGACAATCTTGAAAGCTCCCATTCTAAGATTCTAAGTTGAACTCAGTTAGGATTGTCCCTCGGGACAGCTTCACTTCTCCCAAGTCACTTGCATTTGAAGAAAACCCGTCTTTCCAATTAGATTCCTACATCTAGAGAAGACAGGTTTGACTAAATAACCAAGAAAAAAGGGGCAGCCTAAGCAACACCAGAATTTCATCTTTAGTTCCTCCCTTCCTACCATTGGTGTTGAGAACTTTTCTGCAAATGTGTGAGCTTGCATTTTCCAAAAATAGGCAACAGCTTGTGTTCTTTCTGTGAAACACAACACCCAACCCAGTCAATACAGCGTGATCTCATTCTGCCCCAACTGGGAGAATGAGAAATGGTCTGTGAATTTCTCTCCTTCTCTCTGTCAAAATAAGGGCAGAAAAAAAATATACCTCTGCGAAAGTGTTTTCTTTCAGTCTTTATTTGCACACATGCTGTATAATTATGGTCAGCAAGAGGGCATTTTCCATGCCCGCACACACGATATTTTCCACACAAAGGTTTATGCTGGCGTGAGGCCCACCCGCAAGCTATTTACTTGTGTGGAGTATAGAAAATGGCCAGTGAGCCCCAAGTGAAATATTTATATATGCGTCTCTAATAGAGGATGGCATCTTATTTTCACACCCCCTTTTCTCTCTCTCCCAGATAAATACTTTATTCTGACACACTCCCCTTCATGCCTTCAGTATTGGGGGATTGGAAGGGGAGCAATGTCATTTATATTTTAATGTTCACTTTAAGATTCCTCTACTGGCATTCAAAGGCACCCTCTGTCTGGTCCTATTCTTTCTATAGAACCTTATCTCTCACTACTCTCCTATGGGTTTTTTCTACTCCAGCCAGGTCCACACCGTCATTATTCACCAGGAGGGGGAGGCATACCAAAGCTCATACCCACCTTTGTACTTTTGCTTTAATTGGAAGTCAACAAATGTTTATTAATGATGGACTAAGCAAAAGGCATTTTTCTCAATCTGTTTCTCCTGCTCACAATGCCTCTCTCTTTACAGCTTTTCTAAATCACCTATCCTTCAAAGCCTACTTCAAGTCCCATCCACTCCATGAAGCCTTCCCCGAGCCCCAACTTCTCTCCTTTCTATAAACTTAACAGATGAATCTGAAAGTGTTTATGACACACATACTAGTGTTAGGCACTGTGTAAGTATAATAGAGATACAGGCAAGTGAATGAATTCATATGGTCCTCACAACAATCCTGTGACACAACTGTTTTTCTCATTTAACAGACAAAAAAACTGGAGACTGAGAAAATTGAGTCACTTGCCCACAGTTGCACAGGTAAGTGTCTGAGGCAGGATTTCAATTCAGGCCACTGCTAGCTAGACAAAATGATCCAAAGGATGAGATGAATTTCTTCTGGTTGCCCTGGAAAAAAACAAAAATTCCACCTACAATTTTTACACAAAGGTACAAGAAGAAGGAGCAGTCACTGTCTTTATGGAATACAAGACTTTTCAAGACAGTGTATCATGGTGTGTTCCATCACAATCAGGTGACTAATTATCATAGTTTTACAAAGTCAGAAAAGGGAGGGCTCAACATGAGCTAAAGCTGTCAGGAAAAGGCTCATGGGACAGGTGGGGTCTTCAGTTGTTTTTGAAAGATGGGGGAGAGGGGTGGCGTAGTGGCGTAGTGGATAAAGCACCAGCCTTGGAGTCAGGAGTACCTGGGTTCAAATCCTGTCTCAGACATTTAATAATTACCTAGCTGTGTGGCCTTGGGCAAGCCACTTAGCCCCATTTGCCTTGCAAAAAAAAAACAAAAAAAAAAAGATGGGGAGAGGTGGCATAGAATAATGTCCCTCTAAATAATAAATTTAATAATAATAATAATAAAGTCCTAAACAATTGGGTAGTATAGCTGTGCCTGGAGTAAGAAATACACTTAGTAGCTGTGTGACTACGAGCAAGTCAATGTCTTTTTAATCTCAGTTTCCTAGTCTGTAAAATGAGCTGGAGAAAGAAATAGAAAACAACTCCAGTGTCATGGCCAAGAAAAAATTCAAATGGGGTCATGAGCAGTTGTACAATTCCAATAACACATTATTTAACTTGTTGCTATCTCCTATATATTACTAACAATCAATTAACATCAATTAGCTTTTATAAAGAGATATTTGCTGAAAAGTTCTAGCAAGAATCAAAGTATAATGACCTCAGAAACTAAGGATGCCATCTTCCCTTGATGTACTCCCTCAGTCCTTAAGGGTAGTATGTTCAATTTTTGAATATAATTTTTAAAAAATTTTATTTCATGAAATTAAAAAAAGCATTTACAAGCATAGTGGAATAAAAAGATGTACAATTTGCTATTCTTTTTAAATATAATAAAGTTATCATGCAAATTTCCTTTTTTCTACCCTCCCTCCTACCCTAGAGATGGCTATTATTGGACCAAAAAATGTATGTATTATATGAATATATATAATATACATACATAATTATTCTATACAAACTTCTATTTATCTATACAAACTTCTATTTCTTGGAATTCAAATAGCATTTTTCTCCATATGACCTTAATTTGAGCATTTATAATATTTAGTTATATAATTAATATGGATATTTATAATCTTAAATTTTAAAATAGTAACTTTAAAACATTTTTGACACCAAGTTCATTCACTTCTAAGTGGAGCTTAGCTGTTAAACAGATTGATGTCTTACTTGTGAAACATGGTGTCTCAGATGCTGGGTCACTACACCATTGGGATGGATCAAAAAAGTCAGTTTCCAGGAAAGTATCCTTCCCAGGCTCCACCACCAGAAGACTGGTGGCTATTCCTAATTTTTGATGTTTGTAAGGTTGGTGCCTGGTCTATTTTACCTCCAACTCTCAGTCACCTAATAGCAGGAAAAAAAGAAATACAACTGAGACCCAAGAGACCCAAGAACTGTGTATTCAAGGCCACATATTCTCCCAAATTAGGTAAATGAGCTGCCTTTATCCCCACCATGATGCTTACAACAGTCCTTGCTTCACTCACCATTGGAAAAGAGAGAGATTGAGTTTCTTCACTGGAGTTTTTTTGCATTCAGTTTCACTTCTGGATTAGTATTCAGTTAAAAGGCTTTTTTTAATGAAGTATAAGGTGGATAAGAAACAGTCATGAGAAGGATAGCTATGTATGCTCTATAGCAAAGAGAGGTAGACCCTTTCCATTATATGTCATCATATCCAGAAAAACACTAACATGGTCCGAGACCTATACCCCCCTGACCTGTCCCCATGTTCTAAGAAATGTCTTTCCTTCCTTTTTGCCTGTCCTTTTTGCAGTTTGGTCTAGTGAAAAGAACTGAAAAGAGGTTCTAAGATTTGTTATAATTATACATTAATATCTTCTTTGAGTGAAGGAATAGAAGAGAGAAGATGCTGAGATGTTGAGAGAGGCAAAGGTCCGGCAATAAGGAATTGGTATAAATACATTTTTTGCAAACTCATGATTTTAAAAAAAAATCCTTTAAGTGACTGCCATTACTCAGACTCCTATAATTTCAGGCAGAGAGAGTATTGTAGACACTGTAAAGACCTGGAAGGGAGTCTCCAAGTGAGACCCTCCCTCCTCCACTCTCCATCTCCCACACCCAATAAGACTTGGACTAATTCCAGACCAAAAGTATTTGAATGAAGTTTATCTTACCCCCTTGGAAACACTGCTTGAAGCTCTAGAAATTCCTTCTCTTCTAGGGAAGGTCCTTACAATGTATCTCCAAAATGGGGGGGGGGGGTGAGCTCAAAGTTGCATTTTGGGGGAGCACAAAATCCCTTAAGAGTGGGGTTTCCCCAACTATGGGGAAAATCTTCAAAGGCAAAGCCTAGGGCAATGTGAACTTTGGAAAGGGGATGCTCCAATGGGAACTCTGGAGGGAAATAGGCTACTCTGAGCAAGGAGCAGAGGTGGGGGTGGGGTAGGTAGGGTTGAAGGAGAGACCCCCTACCATGGCAGTAAGTCTGCCTGTTTGATTCCTGGAAAGTCTAATTAAATTATCCTTATCAGAATGCCTCTGAACTTAACAAAGCAGATAATCAGTTCCAGAACCAGATACTGTGTGTGGGGCCAAAATTATTTTACTTCAAAAAATTGGAGCCTGAAATGAGAGATGTTTGGGTAATGGAAAACATGGTCCCTCCCTGGCCTCTGTGCCCTCTCACCCCCAACCTACACCTGAGACACCCCAAACCATCTGGCCCAGGAGGCTAAAATGATTTCTCAGCACCCATCTCCAAGCTCTCCCTGAAAAAGCAGCCTTTCTTTTCACAACCAAGATCCTTTCTGTATTATGACTTTCGCAGTAGTTAGATGCTTCCAGAAAAAGGCTTAATATATGGGACTTCCCAAAGAGTAATGGACTGGATCCAAAAAGATAAAATCTAACTTGGATAAATGTAAAATTCTTTCCTTTGAGTAAAAAAATTTCTGGTTTTTGAAGTTTTTCAACTTCATGTACTTTTTTTTTTTGTATGGCCAAAACAAAATGACAATACAATCTGATTGATTTAGAACTAATTAGATGACTAGACAGTTTCAGATTTCTCCATTGCTTAGCATAGTATCTGGTAAACAATAGGCACTTAATAAATGTTTATTGACTTACTTATTATATTTACTTACTAATAATTAAAGACAGTCCTTATCTAAAAAGTCTTTACATTCTAAAGGGGGGAAAATGACATGCAAAAGGTAGCTGAAAAGGGGATTGGGTGGGGAAGAGATGTGACCTGTCATGGGACTCTGAAGGATGTGCCAAAGGAGTGAATCTGGGTAGGAGATGAATAGATCACTGGCCTGGGTGCCCTCCTGAAATGGAAGTTCTGGGATAAAACCTCTACCATACCTTCCGAGCATAGGGCTCAGTATCCACATGGCAGAAAGTCTCCAATGGCTTTTGCATTTGGTGTTGTGCAATTTAACATTTTTATCCATGACTTAGATAAAGCATAAATGGCATGCTTATAAAATTTACAATAGCACAAATCCATAGGGCACAGCTAACAACACAAGGGGTGATATAATCAGAATCCAAAAAAGACCTTGAGAAGCCAGGGCACTGTGTTGCTTCTAATAAGATGAAATTCAATATGGGTAAATGTAAAATTTGGCAGGTGGATACAAAAAATCAATTTCACAAGTATCAAATGAAGGAGACATGGATATAAAGCAGCTGTCCAGAAAAGAAGATCAATGTGAACCAGCAGAAGTCAAAAAAATGTGTTCTTGAACCACACTGAGAGGGAAGAGAAGGGAATACATACATATACATATACATATATATATTATATAATATATATATATGTATATATACTATAGGGCAGGCACATATTCTTCACATTATTTAATAAGATAGCAAATATTAATTCAGTTGATCTTCATAATAATCCTGAGAGATAGATATTATGACCTTCATTTTACAATTGAAGCAAGCAAAGATTAAGTGACTTATTCAGGGTCACACAGCTAGTAAGAATCTGAGGTTGGATTTTAACTCAGACCTTTCTGAGACCAGATTTAGCACTATTCCACATATCTCTCAGCAATGGGGAGATGATAGTCTGACCACCTCTTCAGACCTCTTACTGTCTTCAGTTCTGGATACTGAGGTTCAATAAAAACATACATTAACTGAAGATTGTTCAGAGGACACCCAGAGTGTCCATGACATCATAATTATCTTTTGAAGGAACTGTGCAGTTCAAACCTGGAGAAAAGTACTTAAATGGAAGCGATAGCTTTTTTTAAAAAGTACCTGAAGTGGAAACAATTAAGAACTTTAGCAAAGTTGCAGGATATAAAATAAACCCTCATAAATCCTCAACTTTTCTATATATGACTAGTGAGATACAGCAGTAAGAGCTAGAAAGAGAAATCCCATGCAGAGTAACCTCACACAATATAAAATACCCTATTTGCCAAGGCAGACTCAAAAAATTTTTGAAAACAATTACAAAATTCTTCTCACACAAATAAAATCAGATTTAAATACCTTGGCAAACATCAACTGTTCATGGATAGGTCAAGCTAATATAATAAAAATGACAATTCCATCAAAACTAAACTACTTGTTTAGCCCCCTACCAATCAAAATTCCAACAAATTATTTTAATGAGTTAGAAAAAGTGGTAAGTAAATTTACATGGAGAAATAAAAAGTCTAGAATATCCAGGGATTCAATGAAAAAAAAAGTTCAAAAGAAGGGGGCTTAGCCCTACCAGATCTAAAATTATATTATAAAGTATCAGTCATCAAAACTGTCTGGTATTTGCTAAGAAATAGAGTGGTGGATCAGTGGAATAGACTAGGTGAAATAGCAGAAAATGATTATAGTAATCTGCTGTTTGATAAACCCAAAGAGTCTAGCTATTGGGATAAAAACTCTCTTTGATAAAAACTGCTGGGAAAATTGGAAATTAATATGGAAGAAACTCAGATTAGACCAACACCTCACACCCTATACCGAGATAAGACTAAAATGGATACAGGATCTAGACATTAAAAAACAATATTATAAGCAAGCTAGGAGATCAAGGAGTAGATTACCTTATGACTAAGGAAGAAATGGAGAACATCACTAAAACCAAACTAGATGATTGTGATTACATTAAATTAAAAATCTTTTGCACAGATAAAACCACTGTAAAAGCAAGATAAAAAGAAATGGAATAAACTGGGAAACAATCTTTATAACTAGTATTTCTGACAAAGGACATATTTCTAAAATATACAGAGAACTGAATCAAATTTTTTTAAAAAGCCATTCCCCAATTGACAAATGGTCAAAGGCTATGCAAAGGCAATTTACAGATGAGAAGATCAAAGTGATCCATAGTCACATGAAAAATTGCTCTAAATAATTACTTATTAGAGAAATGCAAATTAAAGCATCTTTGAGGTACCACCTCACACCTCTCAGACTGGCCAATATGACCACAAAGGACAATTTGGATCATTATTGGAAGAGTTGTAGGAAATCTGGGACACTAATACATTGTTGGTGGAGCTGTAAACTCATCCAACCTTTCTGAAGAGCAGCCTGGAAGTACGCCCAAAGGGCAACAAAAATGTGCATACCCTTTGATCCAGCAATAGCACTACTGGGTCTATACCCTAAAGAGATGATAAAAAAGGATAAAAACATCACTTGTACAAAATATTTATAGCAGCCCTGTTTGTGGTGGCAAAGAATTGGAAATAAAGTAAATGTTCTTCAATTGGGAATGGCTTAACAACTGGTATATGTGTATCATGGAATGCTAGTGTTCTATTAGAAATCAGGAGGGATGGGAATTCAGGGAAGCCTGGAGGGAGATGCATGAACTGATGCTGAGCAAGATGGGCAGAACCAGAAAAACATTGTACATCCTAACAGCAACATGGGGGTGATGATCAAACTTGATGGACTTGCTCATTCCATCAGTGCAACAATCGGACAATTTAGGGCTGTCTGCGATGGAAAATACCATCTGTATCCAGAGAAAGAACTGTGGGGTTTGAACAAAGACCAAGCACTATTACCTTTAATTTAGGGGGGAAAACTGATATCTGATTGTCTGATCTTGCTGTCTCTTATCCTTTATGCTTCTTCCTTAAGGATATGATTTCTCTCTCATCACATTCAATGTGGATCAATGTATACCATGGAAACAATGTAAAGACTGGCAAATAGCCTTCTGTGGGGGGTGGGGGAAGGAAAGTAAGATTAGGGGAAAAACTGTAAAACTCAAAATAAATAAAATATTTAAAAATAATAAAATAAGAGTATATGAAGGATGTTGACTGAAGGAGACATTGAGTTTATTCTCTTTGAAATCAAAAGACTAAACTGAAGGAGCAATAAAAAGAATGTGACAAGAGGTCTGAAAAAAATCTTCCTAATAAGTAAGGCTGTCTCAGGAGGTGCAGGGTGCTTCCTCCTTGTAGGTCCTCCATCAGAGGCTGTATTCCATAGAGACTCCTTTAGAATATGGGTTAGATTGAATAGTAGCTACCATCCCTCCCAACTTCCAATTCTGTGATTTTTTTAATAAAAAGGAGGAAAGTAAACGAAATCATGTCATAAGGCAAAATTCATCGAAGTCATTGGAGATGCTTGATCCAGAGAAAAGAAGACATGAGGAGAAGTGGGAAGTTCTTTTCAAATATCTGAAAGATTATTGTTGGGAAGGGGTTTTCAACTTATTCTGCTTAACCCTGGATGGGAAAATTAGGAGCAAAAGGCAGTGATGGGATTCAAGTGGTTTGCACTGGTTCAGCAGAAATGATACCTAATTTTATGCTGAGTTCAGTGTTAAAATGGCACTTGTCATCAGAGTTCTTTTAATGTGGAAATCACAAATTTACATTCCTTACTCTTTTTTATGTTCATCTGAACATTTTCTAAGCACCATTCTGTTCATAGGTGAAAAAAATGATGGAACTGTGCTTGTAATATTTATTTATTAATTTCTTTAATGAAATACTACATTTTAATTCCCTCATTTTTGTTACTTCAGTAAATAAACACATATAGTAAAGAGAAAAAGTGCCAAACAACCAGAGGGTGACAAGCTGTCATTTGTCTCCAAATTGTGCTACTCCTAAAATTCCCCCCTCCCCAGATATTATAAGTGCACTAGTATTCCCTGAGTGGGGAAACCAATAGAAAACTGGGACAAATGATATAGGTTTCAAGGGTATCTTATTGCCCATTTTGGAAGCAATGGAAGACGGGAAAAAAGAATTAGAATAGATAGAATAAGTTTGAGTTCTGCATATGTTCCAACATTGACAGCTGTGGTCTTGTGGCTGCTTTCACTCCATGAAGATACATTTGTTTCCTTTGAGTAATATAATATAATCTAGTTTTGTGGACCTTTTTTATTGTTCTTATTTGAGTATCAAATGATTAAAATATTACCTATCTTTTGGTATATCTTTTTGTATACTTAAAACAGTCATTAGAACAGAGAATAAATTGTTAATTTATTTAAATCCTACTACTGGAAAATGGTGAAATTACTGACAGGAAACCTGATTTTAGTTCAGTAACAGAATAAGTTTCCAAGTGGACTGAGAAATATTTGCTTAGCATTTTGGTCATAGTACAAATGGAAGCTAGATTGTTAACCTATCAAAAAGTCTGATGCTATATGGATGTGTGTACCTATTTGTGTCTGATGGTAGCCATCTGTGAAGAAATTTTCATGATAACTTTATTGTATATTTGAAAGAAATAGCAAATTGTGCATTCTAGATTTGCAGTTTTGTGTGCAGTTTTTTACTATATTATGTTATGAAAAAACACTATAATGGACGTATGAAGAAACATCCGAAGAAAGAACTGATAAATGATAAATAGAAGAATGTATTGAATAAATCCACATATGTATATACATATATATATATATATATATATATATATATATATACGTATATATGTGGTTATTTGTATCTTAAGATAGCCATCTCTGTGGGGAAGAAAAAAAAAGAAATTTACATGGTTATTTTTTGTATATTTGAAAGGAATAGCAAGTTGTGCATACTAGGTTTACATTTCATGTGCAATTTTTTTTATTGTTAATACTATTGTTATTTATATTAAGTCAATATTTGCTTTATTTCATAAATTAAAAATAAAATATTTAAAAATGGAAGATAGAGGGAAAAAAGAGATGCTGTCTCTACTCTCACCAAGTTTACAAATAAGGGAACAGATCAAGGGAAATAAATAAATAAGAACACACATAACAAACCAGAAAGTCTTGGCCATAACCAAATCCAGCTGTATAGAAATATAGGCATAACCTGAGGAATGTTGTTCTAACCAATATCTTTTCACAATAATATAATTAATACATTATAATCAAAACCTGCCCCTCAGTATCACGAAACCTTATGTGTCCTCATTTGGCCAAATGTCTAATAGGTAGATCGAATAGGCAGCAACAATTCTAGTTAACCTCAGTGATGTTATCTCCCCTTAGTAGTAGTCACTGGCTATGATTATTTTATCAGGAGAATATGTAGTGTTGTGGAAGAACTTACAAAAGTCCTTTTGTAAATCATAGTACAATATTTATACTATAGGGTAGCTAGGTAGCACAGATAGGGTCTAGAATCAGGAAGACCAGAGTTCAAATTTGACCTTGGACACTTACCAGCTGTGTGACCTTGAACAAGTCATTTCAACCTATTTACCTCAATTTTTATCTTTAAAATGAACTAGGGAAGGAAATAGCAAATCATTATAGAATCTTTGCCAAGAAAAATGGAGTTGAAAAGAGTTGGACACAACTAAAAACCAACTGGCTGCATTTTAAGGTGGACAAATCACTCCCTAGAGTAGGGTTTTCTGTATCTGGAAGATACAGACTCCTGATGGTAGAAGTGGCATGACCAAGCCATAAAAGGGTGCTCAAGCATTCCCTTGCCTTGATTTGCCAACTTTGTGAGCAAATTGACATCAGCAACATCCCCAATATTGTTCACTGATATCAGGGAATAGGTCTCCCCAGATATTTGCTCTGCTGGGTAACTCCTGGTATCTCAGGCATTCTACCTATTGCAGTTCTCAATTTTTATATAATTTTTGTCTAACATATTTTGTCTACATTTTTTTTTACATTTTATTGTCTACTTTATAGCCTCATCTCTGATTGCCTCTTTAGACAGGGAAGTACAAAAATGGAGACAAGGAGGGGAAAAGAGTCATTTCTTTGGTATATTCATTTCATATTAGACCAGTTCTTTTCTATCAAAAGAACATGCCATTTTTAGGTCCAGAGTTCATTTTTTTTTGTTTTTTGCAAGGCAATGTGGCTTTTGCAAGGTTAAGTGGCTTACCCAAGGCCACACAGCTAGGTAATTATTAAGTGTCTGAGGCCAGATTTGATTGAACTCAGGTACTCCTGACTCCAGGGCCGGTGCTCTATCCACTGCACCATCTAACTGTCCCCAGAGTTCATATTTTAAAAGGTCAGATGCTTACTTTATCCAGTAATATGACCATGGGTATATTAAGGGGGCAGTTAAGTACCCTCAGATGAAAAAAATATCAAATGTAGTCAACACCTCAGACTCTACTGTTGTAATATACTTCCTCCAGATTTCTTAGCTTTTGGCAGTTTGAAAATTTTTGGAAAAATGAAAGTTTTTTTTATTATTTGCTGGAGAAACAGGGTCCTCTCATAGTCTTAGTGCCTTTGAGGCAAAAGTGGGGTCATAGTGAAAGTTTATCCCATGTTAAAATAAGTAAACCTCATTTGGAAGTTACATACAAACACACATATGTGTATATATATATATATATATATATGTATACACATTTACAAAAATATGCACAAATGTAACTAGATTAGGGTAGGCAACTCTAGCTTTGTCCCAGGTCAGTGAAATTTAGAGAATATTGATAATGGTATTCCTTCAGCAGGAAGATATTAGGTACAAAGCAAGTACCTAGTTAACAAGAACAATGAAAATAGGAAAGTCCCCATTGCCTGTTTCCTTTTCTCCTGTCCTAGCCCCTTGGTCACTGTCCTGGGGAGCCAATCCCTGGCTGTCCTCAAGCATTTAATCTATGTGTGGGGGGTGTTTAGGAAGCACTAGCACCTCTGGTGTGAGGATTACCAAACCCTTTTGAGAGCTTCTCATCCACCTTTAGTATCCACCTGTGGCTCCATGCAATAAGCATGCTCAGTAGCCCCACACTCAACATTGAAGGGTCTCAAACCCATACATGAGTTAGGGGGATGTCTACCTCAAGCATGTGAAGACTTCTTCTAGAAGAATAGGTGGTTGAGAATAATTTGTTCCTATAGTCATGAAGTGGTTGAAAGAGGTTCTATGTAACATTTGATCAAGTATTGAAGGTGACAAGTTCATTCACTGCATCCAGGACTGTAGCCAGCTGTCTTGACTTTTGCCTTGCCACTGAACTTTGATGTTTCAGAAAGAGAGACTAAGCCTGATGACTTTACCTCGTTTAAATCCAATTTACTCAAAAGCCAATATATCACCTGTGAGATTATTGATCCTTTTTGAAAATGAAGTACCAAACCCACAACATGTGCTTATGTCATATGTAGAGTAGTATGAAGGTCATCATCATCCAGTGATTTCAAATCTAAAAGAAAACCTTATTCCAGCCATAGTTTTTATAATACTCTGAAGTTATCCAACAATGAACCATCCTGCAAAATTTTGAGTTCCTCTCATTATTATTTGCTATATTTTGTTTAGCCTAAAGTTCAGTGGTTTCCTAAAACCTCCAAGAAAAATTACAAAGTGCTTTGTCTGGCATTCAAAGTCATTTATAACATAGTCCCCTCCTACCTTCCCAGTCTTCTTATACCTTATGCTCCAATATATACCCTTCAACTCAGTGACAGCAGCTTCCACAAGACAAGACTCCATCTCTTGGCTCTGAGCAATTTCTCTGGCTGTTCCCCATGCCCAGAATTCTCTCCTTTTTCATCTCCATTATTTGAATTCTTTCAAGTCCTCACTAAAATCTCATCTATTACGGGAAGTCTTTTGCAATGCCTTTTAATTCCAGTGTCTTCCCTCCATTGTTTCCCATTTATCCTGTAAATAGATTGTTTGCAAAGATTTTTCTGATATCACCTCCATTCCATTATAAACTCCTTTTGGACAAGGACTGTCTTTTGCTTCTTTTTATATACCCAGTACCTGAAAATTAAGTAGATGCTTGTTGTTACTATTAATTGAGTTGTGTTCAACTCACCATGACCTTTGTATGGGATTTCCTTGGCAAAGATACTGGACTGATTTGTTATTTCTTCCTCTAGCAGATTAGGCAAACAGGTTAAGTGACTTGTTCAGAGTCCCATGGCTAATGAATGTGTAAGATGGGACACTCCTGTGCTTAATAAGCAGGCACTTAATAAATACTCAATAAATTGACTGAAATAGAAATTCAGGAGGAGGAAGAGAAGGAGATAATCTATTCCCTTGAAACTTTGTGGTCTAGACGATAGATGCATGGAAATTAAAAGCAATAAATAACAAGATCATGAAATTATTAAATTGCAAAAATACCAATTACAGTAATTCAGAAGAGGGAAAAAATCAGTGTGTGTTGGAGTAATAACAACAATAAATCAAATTTTTCTGGTGCTTTATAGATTACAAGATATTTCCTTTGCTATAACCATATGAGATAGATAATGGAATATGACCATTTTACAGGTGATGAAATAAACTCAGGGAAACAAAGTGATTTGCCTCCAGTCACACAAAAACAGAGTCAGGACCGAAACCAAAGTTTCCTAATTCTAAAGCTTCATGGAATCTGGATTTGACATTGAAGGATGGAGTTGTGGATGAAGAAAGATATTAGAGATGTAGAAATCTCTGTCAGAGATGCAAAGGCATAAAAAGTGAAATTCTGAAACTATCAATGATAGTCATGACTATCATTGCTTCTCTCCCAAAAAAGGAATATACTTTAAAGAAATTAAAGATTTGGTTTAGGTTTCATTGAGAGGTAGCTAGCTCCATAAAACTCAAAGAAAAATGCTTTAACACATTGACTATGTTGGAAAAAGTAGAGTTCAGAGAGAGTATGAAAGTTAAGAAAAATTATTTTAACAATGGAGAACTGAGATTGAGATTGGAAAGGAAAATCACCAAGAGTGTGGAGAGGGGAGGAGAGAGAAGGAAAACTAAAATAATAAAAAAAAATCAATTCAAATATCGGTTTAACTTTCAGGTATCTCCAGGTAGTTCTTGGAAGTATGAAGAATAAGGACTCTTCATTGATGATTTGCATTGAGTCTTTCTGCAATTTCCAATTTGCTCATTCTGAGACCATCTCTCAAGATGTCAATATTTCCTGCAGAGCAGAGGAAGTCTTAAGAAACAAAGGCAAAAATTCAACTTGAAATGACAATGCCACTATAATCCTTCTGGTAACCCCAAGTACCCCTCCACTGTTCATGATAGAGAAAAGTGAGAGGAATTAAGTTTTAGTTATTATTAGAGAAATTATGTTTAACCTTAAGAAGAGCTTATTTTGATATTTCAATGGATCAAACATCTCTTTCATGTGAATACTTCTCCCAAATGATGTAAGCTACAATTCATCTTTGCCTTTTCATCCTGTTTTTTCCCCCATGTCGTCCTATACATCCTCTAAAGACCCAATGTGCTAGAATCCTATGAGGTTTTTCTTTAAACATTTTATGTTTATCACACCAGCATGTAGACAATCTGTCTGTGGTCCTTTGCTCTTACTACCTGACCACTCCACCTTCTTTTACAATCCTATATTTTCTGAAGCATATCTTCACATTACTTCTTACCATCTATACCAAGCTGGAGGTCTCTTATAACCATCATGAGTCCTTCCATTGCTCACCAGTTTTATTCTTCAGAAATGGTAGTATTTCAAGATTTGTAGGCACATAGCATCACTGAGAATATGATTATTTGAAAGTTAGACTTCTGCATCAAGAAGCAGATTAGGATAACAAATCATTATGGTGTTTCCCAACTATAATGCAGCCTGCTGTCTTCTTCCTATTTAATTCTGGGCCTAATTCATTGTCCATTGTCAATTCCTGTTCAAGGTAAAATCTATTGAAAGACAACAAATGCCCATCCAGTTATATGCCATAGACTAGTAAGTCAGTTTCTTTTGAGTGGTTCTCTCTTTTAAGAAAGACCTTTAGAAAGTTCTTTGAAGCTTCTTGGAACCTACGCATTATTATAGATGTGGTTCCATAAACAGGAACAATTGGAAGAGCTTTCTGTAGAGGATCCTTCTTTTGCTTAAACTGCACATCCTTACTGCTCCTCATTGCCATCCTCACTTTTGGTGAGCATATTTTTTTTTTCTTTTTGACTTGATATCTAGTCAAAGTAATTCCTGTAATTACAACAACTAAATCAAGGATTCTGAGCCTTTTTGGCCTCATGGGATCCTTTGGCAATCTGTTGAAAGCTGTCAACTCATCCTCAGAAAATGTCTTTAAATATAAAATATATAATACAAAGCATTACGAAGAAAACTAATTAAATTGAAACATAATACATTTTAAAAAAACAAGTTCCCAAATCCTATATTAAGAACTCCTGGATTAAGGAATCATTTGATCTTAACATATGCATGGCAGACGCATAGTTTGAGGAGAATCTTCAAGACTGCATCTTGCTTTGAAATGTTCTGTTTATAATAAACAAACAGGAAATGTTCTTCCTATAATCAACAGATTAAACAAGTAATCAGCAAACTATTTGTTAAGCACCTACTATGTGCCTATCAGACAGAGAGGATATAAATTCAAAGAAAGAAAACAATTCCTCTTCTTTAGGTTCTTTCATGGGAGGAACAAGCTGCACCTTTACAAATAGAATACAAACGGTCCTAAAGGTATAGCGTTAGGAGCTGAAAACTATATTAGCATTTTTGGAATGCCCTGTATACAGAATGTAAAGATAAAAATATAATATTTTTGGAAAGGGGTCTAGAAAAGTTGAGAGCAGAGCAGGTCTAGGACAAAAAACCAAATCACATATTGAAGGGATTCTTGACTAAGTCTTGGAGAAATCTAGGGAAACTGAGGCAGATATGAGGAGGATGATCATTCCAGGAATTCAGAACAGCCATACAAAGTCAGAGATGGGACATCATGAAGTGATGTGTGTGTGTGTGTGTGTGTGTGTGTGTGTGTGTGTATAAAAAGAAAGAAAAGAGGAAAGAAGGAAGGAAGGAAGGAAGGAAGGAAGGAAGGAAGGAAGGAAGGAAGGAAGGAAGGAAGGAAGGAAAGAAACATGTATTTACTAAATAATTATATGTCCCAAGCACTGTGCTAAGCACTTTACAAACATTATCTCATTAGATCTTCATAACAATTTTGGGAAGTAGATATTATTAATATACCAATTTTTCAGTTAAGATACTAAGTCAGAGGTAAAATGACCTGCCCAGGGTCACATTGCTAAGTACCTGAGGCTGGATTTGAACTCAGGTCTTTCTGACTCCAGGTTTAGCTATGCCACCTAGCTGTCTGTAGGCACACTTTATTGACCATGTCTTGTTTAGCCATTCCCTGATTAATGGGCATCTATTTCTTCCCCAGTACTTTGCTACTTAAAAAAATAAATACTGCTATAAATATTTTGATGTCTCCAAGGCCTGTCTATCTATTTCATTTCCTTGGGTAATAAGTTTAGTAATGAGATCTCTGAGTCAAAAAAGTAAGGCATTTTAGTCACTTTCTTAGAATAATTCTTAATTCCTTTCTGGAATGGTTGAGCCAATTCACAGCTCCAAAAAGAGAACATGATTACTTGTAGCTGTCTTTCCAACAAACTTTACAACACTGGCTATTCTAATTCTTTGTCATCTCCAACTTCATTTTCTTAAATGCCATTCCATTATTAGGAACTGAGATAATAGAGTCTCTGAATGTTTGGCTCCATTATAATAAATGATGAGAATAAGCCATTATAGAAACATTGATGGTTTATTTTTGTCTTCTACCTACTTTCATCTACAAATGCCCTTATTCCTATGACCTAACAGGCAGTTTCTGAGAAACCAAAGATCTTTGGGTTCCAAGGGGAAGTGTGGTTAAAGTCTGAGAGGGAAGATCACATCACCACTTAGTCCACTAAGAGACAGATTTGGATGAATGTGTTGCTGAAATGCTGTGGTGTCTCAATGATATTTGAGGAAAACCCATAATGATAATTAGTCCATCAAGAGACAGGCTATACCATGATGTCACAGAATTGTTGCTAAAATCATTTTGCTGGAGTTAGCCTGACATTGCTGGTGTACCATGGTACCTTGCTGATATGGAAGGAAAACCACATCTATAAGGTCAAGGACTCCCACAGCATTCAGACATTACCAATAGCTCTGTTCCTGTCAAGTATGTCAAGAGATGACATGGTTCTGGAAAAGCAGTGAGAAGGATGTCTTTACCCAACACCCCCCTCATTCATGTATATGACAATATGGTCCTCTTTGATTATAAAGGATGAACAACATCACAATCAACATCAAATACCCTTGGGATGATTGGATTTACTTGGGTTGTGTGCCAAGCTTCTTGCAATCATTTTCCTTTCCACTATTCTTTCCTTTTTCATGGGGCAATTCAACTTGTTAGCCTCTACTCTGTTGCTGTATAATGTTTTCCAAATGACTTATTAATCTAAGCCATTATGGTCCTTGGTTTGTGGATTTTCTGGTTCCAAGAACTGAGCATGATACTCTAGATGACTATGGAAGAAGGGCAGGGAGTTTATTACTACCCTCGCACTGTCCTGGTTACTATGGACCCTTTTAACTCAGCTTATGACAAAAATGACTTTTTTGGTTGCCATTTTTGTCATAAGCTATTCCTCCCTTGGCATCATCTGAAAATTTGACAGGCATTCTCTCAATGCTTTAGGGTCTCAAAACAAGGCATTAGGCCATACTCAACTGAAGACTGAGGTCTATGTTAGGTGATCTTACAATAAAAACATCATAATTATTATAATAATTCATATTTTTAAAGAACTTTACAAATTTCAAGGTGCTTTCACATATTATCTTACCTAACACCAATTGATAATGAAGATACTACAAGTATTATTCCCATCTTAAAAAAATGAGGAAATGGACTCAGAGAGTTTAAAGGACACATTCAAGGTCACATGACTATCAAGTGAGAGAACTAGGATTCATTGTGTGCATTTCTGATTGCAAATTCCATACCCTATATATCATGTCACTATACACCATACCCTAATATACTATGTCTAAATCTTGCAGATTTAGAATTCTCCTTGGCTCCTTCTAGTATCCCACTGTGGGGAGATGGGGGGAAGTCATAAATATTGAAGGAACCTAAAGAGGACACAGGAAAAAGTTCCAGAGATTCCCAGTTGACCCATCACTTGTGGTTCTCTTTCTTTATGAACTGCTAATGGGCATAAGCCAACCTTGGCTAGGGAAACTGATCCACTTCACATACATTTCAAAGTATACATTTATGATGAGTCAAAAGGCAAAGACTATCCAGCTAACCTAGGCAAAAACAAACAAACAAACAAAAAAAACGACTTCCCAGCTGTGGTCATGAGAATTACACCAGTATGTTAGCTTGAATGACAAGAAGCACTTCCCTATAGAAAAGCATGGGCAGATACATTCATTAAAGCTCACCATTTGCTGTTTGAGTGGTAAGAGGCAGGTCATATGGGCAAGCAGTCAATCACAGAAATGGTGTCAGAGGCCAATTGGTTCAATTCATCCCTGAATAAGAAATCTATGCACAAGCATAAAGCATTTCCCCAACCTTTGCCTTAAAACCTCCAGTGTCTTCAAGTTTTCTGGCAAACCAATCCATTTTTTAAATAGATCTAATTGTTAACAGGTATAAATTATATACATACTCTGCTACAAGCATTGTATTAAAAACTGGAGATAAAAACAACAGTATTAATAGCTAAAGTTTTCCATTCCTTTTGGTTTTTCAAAGCATCATTTATATCTATGTATATGAATCTATGTGTGTATAATATGACTATATTCACACATATATCACATGCATAATACATGTGCATGTACATAGACCTATTTATTATATAGATTATATCTTTTACAAATAATATAGATATATGCATATATACTTATTTGGTTTAAGAATTTTGCTTTTATTTATTTGCCTCTAAGATAGAAGATAGAAGGTAGAAGAATAGAAGAATATCCTCCCCAATTCTCTGATTTAGTCTCAATGGTTTATTCTGTCCTGCAAACAACCTAGGCAGAACAAAAACAGCTTAAACTGTCATTATGTTAAGTTATTAGACCTCTCTCTGATCACTAACTGAGATATGCCCCTTCTAGAAAATAACAAAAAGGAATATTATACAATTATAGTGTTTCCCAAATGGTCCTCATGATCATGGAAAGGTAAAAAGGGAAAGACAGAGTAGGTGTGTAACAACTATTTCATAGCTGATGAAAGGGTGAGTAAGAAAATTTACCTTAACTCCTCTGTTTTACAAGATAGGAGAGAAATTTTCTAAAAAACAAAATATTGGGAAATATTATGATAATGAAAGATTGTGAAGATAAAACCACAAAACCTCAGAGATGAAGGACCAATGAACTTGCCTTGTTGTTATTGTCAGTTGCATCCAACTCTTTGTGATCCTATTTGAGATTTGCTTGGTAAATATAGTGAAGTAGTTTTCTATTCCTTCTTCAGCTTATTTTAAAGATGAGGAAACTGAGGGAAACTGAGGCAAAGAGCATTAAATGACTTACCCGGGGTTTCTCAGTTAGTAGGTGTCTAAATTCAGATTTGAACTTGTCTTTCTGCCTAGGAGTCACTTAGTTTATTATTATTGTTAAAGTGCTACAATGGAGCCAATGCTGGACCTGGAGTCAGGAAGATTGAAGTTCAAATCTAAGCTCAGATGTTTACTTTTTGTGTGACTCTGGGCAAGTCATTTAATCTTCATCTACCTCTGTTTCTTCACCCATTAAAAGGGAATAATGATAGCACCTCCTAGGGTTATTGTAAAGATAGAATTTGCAAAGCACTTTGCAAACATCCAAGTGCTATATAAATGTTATTATTATTATTATTATTATTATTATTATTATTATTATTATTTATTTTATGATAATAAGTATATTTTTTATCTAGACCGGTCTGTTCCTTTGTCTTAATTCAGAATTGATGAAGTGATATGAAAAAAAGTATGCTATAAATGCAATAAGCTACAGCAACTGTAAGGACAAAACTTATTTTCTTTAAATTACATTTCCATGGGATGACTTCATTACACATAAAACATACTTCTTCCCATAGTGCTTCCCAAAATGGAAGATACTTTAGACATTTTAATGTCTGTGAAATGTGTGAAAACTCCCTTGGTAGATTAACTTACATAAAAGAGTATTTCTATAATGCTCAATGTCTGATTCACTAAACATCACTGAAGTATTCAAAGTTTAACAGCATTAAAGTTTTACTATTTTGATAAACAGTTCCTGGTAGATGTAGATTTGATTTAGAAAAGGAAGGCTGTGGTTATGTTGGGGAAGATTTTTTGAAACTTCAAACAATTTTGACTCTTTTTTTAAGATTTCAACTCTTTTTTATGTTTTTTGAGGTCTTTTGTTTTTTATGTTATAGCCATTTCCAAATATATACCAAAGACACTCAGTATGTCAAGTCTTGTAAGAAAGAATAGTTGAGCAAAATCAATGGACACAGCAACCATGTATGACAGTGTCCTCATACATAGTTCTCCAGTTCTCCAGAGAATAGGTGGCAAATTTATCTCTTAACTCTTCTCCAAGGCCAAGATCAGTCATTATAAGTACATTTTAATTCATTTGAGTCTTCTTTTTATTTGCAATCTTTTGACCCTAAGGAGAAATATCATTTTCAGTCACATGGCAACATGGACTCTGAAGAGTAGTATCAATTCTGGTCCCAAGAAAGTGGGAACCTTGAGGGACAGTGTCACTTCCATTCCAAAGGGAACAGTGACCACATCTCTCCCCAGATCACATTAACTTGAAAACACCAAAATCTTCCAAACCCCTAGAACTAATTCTGTTATTTTGCAGCACAAAATAAAACTGAAACCTAGGACAATGCTCTTCTCATCCCAGGAACAGAACCCAATTTCAATCTAAGGTTTAAAGTTAAAAAAGATAGACTGGAAAAATGAGCAAATGATAAAAAAAAAAAAGAACTTGACCATAAAAGGCTACTTTGATGACACTAAATAGCAAGACACAAAATCAAAAGAAGACAATGTCAAAACAAGGCCTCAGGGAAAATGTAATTCAAGACAAAAACATAAAGAATTCCTGGAAGAGCTAAAACGATTTTTAAAATCAAATGAGAGGCAGAGAAAAATTGGGAAAAGAAACGAGAGCAATATAATAAAATTATTAAAAGACCATTAACAGGGGTGGCTCCATGGCATAGTGGATAAAGCACCGGCCCTGGAGTCAAGAGTACCTGGGTTCAAATCCGGTCTCAGACACTTAATAATTACCTAGATGTGTGGCCTTGGGCAAGCCACTTAACACCATTTGCCTTGCCAAAATCTAAAAAAAAAGAGGTACACATGGAAGAACTTTTGCAATGGAAAGGGAAATGGTGGTGGTGAGGAGTGTAATGCTTAAATCTCATTCTCATCTGATGTAGTTCAAGATGAAAGAATATATACTCAATCTGTAATTGAAATCCCTCAACCCAATAGGAAAGTAGGGAAGCAGTAGGGGGAGGTGATAGAAGAAAGAAGAGGAGGTGATAAAAATGAGGGCAGATAAAAGAAGGCAGTGGTCAGAAGCAAAAAAAAAAGACTTTAGATGGACAGGATAAAAAGAGTGATAGGATAAAGAGATATGATGATGATGGAAATTTTAATGGGATAAACTTTAAATGGGATAAACTTACCCATAAAGTAGAAACAGATAGCAGAATGAATAAGAAACCAGATTTCAACTATGTAGATTATATAAAAGAAACACATTTGAAACAGAAACATAAAGATATCTAACATAAGGGGCTGGAGCTTCAAACAAAAGTAAAAAGTCAAGGATAACAGACATGATCTCAGACAAAGTGAAAATATATCTAATTAAAAGAGATAAGCAGGGAAGTTGCATCTTGCTAAAAGAACTCTGGACCATGAAGTAATATCAATGAATATTATGTATATATGCCCCAAACAGTATAGCATCGAAATTCTTAAAGGAAAAGTTTAAATGAATCAAAGAAGGATATAATAGAGCTACATTAGTGGGAGGACCTCAACTTTCTTCTTTCAGAACTAGATAAATCTAATCACAAAAATAATAAGAAAATTCAAGAGATGAATAGAATTCTAGAAAAGTTAAATATGATAGCTCTCTGATACCTTCACAAAAACTAAACATTTATTAAAGCAGGAAAAACCTTACAATCAAATGTGGAAAAGCAGAATTATTGAATGTACTCTTTTCAGAACTTAATGCAATAAAAATTACATTCAATAAAGGGTCATAGAAGTATAGACTAAAAATTAATTGGAAACTAAGTAATTAAATTTTAAGAATGAGTGGTCAGGAACAAATCATAGAAGTGATCAATAAAGACAGAAATGAGATAGCATGCTAAATTTTGAAGGATGCAGTCAGAACAATTCATAAGCAAAAATTTATATTTCTAAGTAAGAATGTCAAATAAAAAGGGAGAAAAATCAGATCAATGAATTGTGCCTACAACTAAAAAAAAAATAGAAGAACAAATTAAAAATATCCAATTAGGGACCAAAATGGAAGTCCTGAAAAATCAAAGGAGATATTAAAATTGAATGGGACAAAAAAAATGGACTAATAAGTAACCCTAGGAGCTGACTTTATGAAAAAAACTCAATAAAATAGATAAACCATTCATTAATTTAATTTGAAAAATAGAAGAAAATAAAATTACCAGTATGAAAAAGGTGAATGTATTATGAAAGAATATGAAGTTAGACCAATTTTAAGAGTTATTTTTCCAATTATATACCAGTAAGGCTAAGTGAAATGAAGGAATATTTGCAAAAATACAAATTGTCTCAATTAAAAGAAGAGGAAACCAAATATTTAAATTATCTTATCTTAGAAAAAAGATTTGAATAAACTGTCAATGAATTCGCTAAGAAAAAAATCCTAGGACCAGATGAATTTATAGGTGAGTTCTTCTAAAAATTTAAGAAACAATTGGTGCTAATACTAAATTAACAATTTAGAAAAAATAGGTAAAGAAGGAGTAATACCAAATTCCTTTTGTGACACAAATGTAATTGTTGATATCTAAACCCCGGAGAGCAAAAACAAAGAGTGATGATGTTTGTTTGTCTTTCAATATTGAAGAAGATCATGACATCAGGGAGGTTATGCCATGACAAGCATATGAACTGGATTTGAGTGAGGGGTGCTGTGCTAACTCACCAGTCTCACTTTCTTCTCTAGAGTCATCTAGGTTCAGTGCCCAGATATGAATCAGTTTCCTATTCATTAAATATTCATTTTTTTCTTCTGAACGATTTTATTCAGTTTTCTTGGGTAGGTTATTCTTGGCTGTAATCCTAGAGATAGTCCTGGATGCCAAGCAATCAAGGTTAAGTTACTTGCCTAAGGTCACACAGCCAGTAAGTGTCAAGTTTCTGAGGTTAGATTCAAACTTCCATCCTCCTGACTCTAAAGTCAGTAAAATAGATAAAATACTAGTAAGGAGATTACAACAATATATCATAAAAGTCATGCACTATGATCATGTAGGATTTGTACCAGAAATACCAGGACTGGTTCAATATTAAGAAAACTCTAGGTATAATTGACATGCCAATAGTAAAAACAACAAAAATCGGGACAGCTCCTGTAGTCAAGAGGGACATGAGACACAGATTTTGGGCAAATCACTTAATCCCATTGCCTTGCAAAAAATCAAAACAACAGCAAAAATCATTTGGTTATTTCAACTTTATATTTTTTTAGTTTTTTTCCAAGGCAAATGGGGTTAAGTGGCTTGCCCAAGGCTGCACAGCTAGGTCATTATTAAGTGTCTGAGACCAGATTTGAACCCAGGTACTCCTGACTCCAGGGCTGGTGCTTTATCCACTGCGCCACCTAGCCACCCCATGGTTATTTCAATAAATGCCAAAAAAAGGACTTTTGACAAAATATAGCAACCATTCCTATAAAAAGCACTAGAAACAAGCCTTTCTTAAAATGATAAATAGTATCTATCTAAAACCTAGATCAAGCATTATCTGTAATGAGAATAAGGTAGAAGCCTTCTCAGTAAGATCAATGATGGCCACCATTGTTACCACCATTATTATTCAATATTGTATTAGAAATACACAGTATGACAAGTCAAGAAAAAGAAATTGAAGAAAAAATATGCAGTAAAGAAAAAATTTTACTCTTTATAAAATGATATGATGTATATACTTAGATTATACTCTTTTGTTCATTGTTTATCATTTGTTTTCAAAGAGGACCTACGACATCAAAAGGTAATATCCTGACACATGTCTTGAGTTGGATTTAAGTGAGACAGAGTTGGACATAATCCTCAGACTCACTCTCTCTTCTAGAGTCATCAAAGTCCAGTGGCAAAACAAAAGTCAAGATGATTGACAATGCCCCATGATACAATGGATGACCTTGAAATCTTTGATATCTGACCAAACTCTAAGTACTCCAAAGCACCCACTTCAGCCACCTTCATGGCCAATAGAACCAATTGATCTCATCCACCCATTCCACTGGGGTAAGGCTTCACATTCTCAAGGCAGACACCTCCAAATCATGAATTGGTTTGAGGCCTGTCAGTTGCCCTCACCTTAATTTAGCCTGTCTTCTGGGACAGTTTTATTGAGGTGGTAGCTGCACGTGTTACAGCTTCTTGGAGTCACAGGTGAGAGCTGAATGCCAAGTAGATACCAAAGGTGTCTGAGTAGTCCTGAAAGGGTCTCAGAAAGCCCTCAATTTTCCTTGAATCATCCATGCACGCCAAATAACCTTAGAAAGTCAACTAAAGAACTTGTAAAAAAATTAACTTCAGAAAAGTTGCATGATATTAAATGAACTCATATAAACTATCAGCATTTCCATATTTTACAAAAAAGAGAAAGAAATTCAATTTAAAAATAATTTCAGAAATTACAAAATACTTGGAAGTTTACCTGCCAAGAGTAACCCGTGGATTATAAGAACAAAATTACAAAACACTTTTCATGCAAATAGATATCTAAAAATTAGAGAAATATTCATTGTCTATGGGTAAGCTGAGTCAATATAATAAAAATGGCAATTCTATCTAAACTAATGTATTTAAACAATGGCATCCCTAATAACATTATCAAATAATCACTTTATAATGATAGAACAAAATTAGAAGAAAATTCATATAGAAGAACAAAAAGGTCAAGAATATTAAGGGAATCGATGAAAAAAATGTGAAGGTAAGATGGCCTAGCAGTACCAGATTTCAAAGGATATTGCAAAGTAGTAATCATCAAAACAATCTGGTACTGGCTAAGAAGTAGAATGGTAGATTAGTGGAATAGTTTAGGCACACATTTCACAGTAGTAAATGACCATAGTAATCTAGTGTTTGATGAATAAAAAATTCCTAGCTTTAGTGGTGAGAACTCACAATCTGACACAAATTTGAAAGCAGTTTGGTAGAAACTAGACAAGGATCTCACATCATTTACCAAGATAAGGTGAAATTGGGTACATGCTTTTAGACATAAAGAGTGATAACAAAAGCAAATTAAGGGAGCACGGAAATGTTTATCAGTCATATCTATGAATAAGAGAAGAGTTTATGACCAAAAAGAGATGAAGAGAATAGTGAGAAGTTAAAAGAATAATTTTGATTCCACAATTAAAGAGTTTTTAATAAACAAAATCAATGAAGCCAAATTTGGAAGAAAAATTGTACACTGGGAGTGAAGGTGATTTTACAGCAAATTTCTTTGAAAGAGGTATCAATTCTCAAAAATATAGGGAACATGATCAAATTTATTTTAAAAATATGAGGCATTCCCCAATTGATAAATGGATAAAGAACATTAACAGGAAGTTTTCAGAAAGAGAAATCAAAGTTATCAATGATGTTCTTGATCATGACTAAGAGTAATACATCACTTCACACATTATCAGAGGGCTAACATGACAGAAAAGGAAAATGATAAATATTAGAGGGATGTGGAAAAATATTGATGGAGTTGTGAACTAGTCCAACATTTCTGGAGAGCAATTTGGAACTATTACCCAAATGCTATAAAATTGTGCAAACTCTTTGATCCAGCAGTACCACTACCAGGTCTGTATCTCAAAGAAATAAAAGCAAAGGGAAAACAACCTATATGTTCAAAAATATTTACAGCAGTTCTTTTTGTGGTAAAACTGGGTTGCAAACTGATAGAACATTTCTTTTTTTCTTTTTTCTTTTTTTAATTTCTTTTTTATTCTCATTTTGTACAAATTTTTTTTACATTAATAAAATATTCTTGTTTACAAGTAAACAAAATACCCTCCTCCCCCATGAATATAGATAGACTTGCTTGGGCGAAAAAAGTAAAGGGGAGAGAAAAAAATTAAAATAAAAAAATAATAGTAATAATTGTAGGTATGGCCAGGTGGCGCAATGGATGAAGCACCAGCCCTGGAGCCATGAGCACCCGAGTCCATATGCAGCCTCATAAACCCAACAATCACCCAGCCGTGTGACATGCAAGCCACCCGATCCCCACTGCCCTGCAAAAACCAAAAAAAAAAGAAAGGAAAAGAAATACCCAAAATAAAATAAAATAGTAATAATAGTAGGGGTGGCTGGGTGGCAGACAGAGCATTGGCCCTTGAGCCAGGAGCACCTGGGTCCAAATCCGACCCCAGACACCCAAAGATCACCCCACTATGTGGCCCCAGACAGGCCATCCAGCCCCACTTGCCCTGCACCCTCCCCCAAATAATAATAAAAAAAATGTGTTTGAGTCTTTGTTCCAACACCAACAACTCTGTCATGGGTGGATCTCATTCTTTATGATAAGTCCATCACAAAAGTTATTTCCATATTTTTCCACTGTTGCCATTGCTGATCGCAACTCCCTCCTTTCTTATTTCTCCACTACCATGTACTCTATTTTCTCTCTCCTTTCACTCTGACTCTGCTGTAGGGTTGCTGAGTGGCGCAGCTGACAGATCCCTGGTCCTGGGGCCAAGAAGCCCTGAGCCCCCATACCAACCCTTAGGCCCAGAATCCACCTGGCCTGTGGTCCTGGGCAGGCCTTCCAATCCCAGCACCTTGCAAGAAGTGAGAAAGAAAATGTGTTATATCTGGCCACTCTCCCCCCATGGTCCATCCTCTCCTCCTTTATTCACATCCCCACCCCTTCCCCCTGCTCCCCGCTCCTTCTTACTCCAGATGTCTATACCCCATTGAGTATATATGCTGTTTCCTCTCCTAGACATCTCTGGTGAGAGCAAAGGTTCCCTCATTCCCCCTTGCCTCTCCCCTTCCATATCATTGCAATAGCTCATTGTAATAAAAAAAAAATCTTATGTGAAATATCTTGGACTATTCCCCCTCTCCTTTTTCTTTCTCCCATTCCATTTCCCTTTTTTTCCTATTGACTCCATTTTTACACCATATTTTATCTTCGAATTCAGCTTTCTCCTATGCTTCAACTATAAAAGCTCTCTCTACCTGCTCTATTAACTGAGAAGGATCATATGAGTATTATCAGTGTCATTTTTCTATGCAGGAATACATGTAGTTCATCCTCATTAAGTCCCTCATATTTCCCCCCTCTCCTTCAATCTCCATGCTTCACCTGAGTCCTGTATCTGAAGATCAAACCTTCTGTTCAGCTCTGGCCATTCCAAAAGGAACATTTGAAATTCCCCTGGTTCATTGAAAGTCCATCTTTTTCCCTGGAAGAGGACATTCAGCCTTGCTGGGTAGTTCATTCTTGGCTGCATTCTAAGCTCTTTTGCCTTCCAGTATATTGTATTCCAAGCCCTACGAGCTTCCACTGTAGTTGCTGCTAAGTCCTGTGTGATCCTGACTGCAGCTCCACGATATTTGAACTGTGTCCTTCTGGCTGCTTGTAATATTTTCTCTTTGACTTGGGAGTTCTGGAACTTGGCTATAATATTCCTAGGGGTTGGTTTTTGGGGATCTCTTTCTCTGGGGGATCGCTGGATTCTCTCCATTTCTATTTTGCCCTCTGCTTCTAGAATATCAGGGCAATTTTCCTGTAGTAATTCTTTGAAAATGCTGTCAAGGCTCTTTTCCTGATCATGACTTTCAGGTATTCCAATAATTTTTAAATTATCTTTCCTAAGTCTGTTTTCCATATCAGTTGTTTTTTCAATGAGATATTTCACATTTTCTTCTAATTTTTCATTTTTTTTGTTTTGAAGTATTGATTCCTCATTTCTGTTAAATTCATCAATCTCCCTGAATTCTATTCTTTGTCTGAAGGATTTGTTCTCCTCAGAGAGTTTTCTTATCTCTTTTTCCATCTGGCCAATTTTGCTTTTTAAAGCATTCTTCTCCTCAATAACTTTTTGAACTGTTTTATCCATTTGACCTAAGCTGGTTTGTAGCATGTTATTTTCTTCAGCATTCTTTTGGATTTCCTTGACTAAGCTGCTGACTTCATTTTCATGTTTTTCCTGCATCTCTCTCCTTTCTTTTCCCAGTTTTTCTTCCAACTCCCTCATTTGATTTTCAAAGTCTTTTTTGAGCTCTGTCATAGCCTGAGCCCAATTTCTGTTTTTCTTGGAGTCTTTAGATGCAGGAGCTTGTGCTTCCTCATCTTCAGACTGAGTATATTGATCCTTCTTGGGCTCATTTGCAAAATATTTCTCGATAGTCTTCCTTTTGTTTCTTTGCTTGCTCATTTTTCCAGCCTGAGCCTGGTTTGGGGGTGCTTCCTGAGCTTTTGGGAGACTCCCACAAGGGTCTCAAGTGTGTGAGGCTCTGTCCTCCCTCCTGGTCTGTGAATGACCATAAGCGCCCCCCTCTGCCACGGGGCTGAGGTGGGCGGGGCCCTGCTGTTCTATGGGAGGGCCTAGACTGGGATCAGGATCTGAATGTCCTCAGAGCCCCAGAGTCCTGTTCCAGAAGCAGAGGACAGAGCTCTGCAGTCTCTCTTCACTCCCCTCCCTCAGCTCAATGGGCTCATGCCCTGGGGGCTCCTGCTTAGACTCAGCCAGCTTCTGTTTCCTGGATCAGGGCTGGGGAAAGACCAAGCTGCTGGCTGTGTGCCCTGAGGGCTGGGCTCCACGTGCTAGTGCTCGCTCTGGCAGAGGTCCCCTGCTGTTCCCCCACTTTGTGCCCGGTGCTCCTTGGGGTGCAGCTCAGGAGACTCCCCCGCTGCTGTGAGCTGAGACTCCCAGCACTCTGGTGCTGCCTCCGGAAGGCTGAGGTTCTTTCGCTCTGGCGGGCCACCCCTCTGGCAGGCCGCCTCTCCGACCCGGGGAGCAGAGCCTTTCTGCTCTTTTCCAGGTTACCTTGAGTAGGAGAACTGCCTCACTGGGTCCCTTTGTGGGTTCTGTCTCTCAAAAGTTTAGTTACAGTCCTTAGCTGATGAATTTTATCAGAGAGCTCCTAAGACATGATCCGTTCTTGTCGCCATCTTGGCTCTGCCCCCTAGAACATTTCTAGAGAACAATTTGGAATTATGCCTAAAGGGCAAGAAAAATGTACATACCTTTTGATCCAGAAAATGTATGTTTATATACTGCAGAGATCATGAAAAAGGGTTAAAATCTCACATGTACAAAAATATTCATAGCAGCCCTTTTTGTAGTGGCAAAGAATTGGAAATTGAGGGGATACCCATCAATTGTGGTATATGTATGTGATGGAACACCATTGTTCTATAAGAATTGATGAGGGACAGGATTTCAGAAAAACCTCCAAAGACCTGTATGAATTGATGCTGAGTGAGATGAGCAATAGCAATCTTGGGTGATGATCAACCATGATGAACTTGTTCATTTCAACAGTACCAATAATCCAAGACAATTTTAAAAGACTTATGATGGAAAATACCATCCATATCCAGAGAGGGAACTGTGGAGTTTAAATGAAGAACAAAGCTTATTATCTTCAATTTTTAAAAATTGTCTTATATATTATGTCATTTTTTTCTCTAATGTTTTCTTCTGTTTGGATCTGATTTTTCTATCACAACATGCTCAATATCAACGTATGTTTAGCAGGGTTAAAATATAGAGCTTATATCACATTGCTTTCTGTGAGTGAGATGGGGGAGGGAAGGGAGGGAGGGAGAAAAATTGTAAGACTCAAAACCTTGGGAAAAAATGATTGGTAATACTACTATTGCATGTAGTTGGCAAAACAAATATTTTTTTTAATTTAAAAAAACAAGGTAAATGGGGGAAAATGATGTGTGGGATGATTTCAGAAAAAAGAAAATCCAGGAAAATCTATGAACTGATGCTGAACAGAACAAGGAAAACTTTGTACACAGTAACAGCAATATTTTAACTATGATCAAATTGAAGGACTTAGCTATTTTGATGAATACATTAATCTAAGGCAATTTCAAAGGGCCCATGATGAAAAATGCTATCTCCAGAGGAAGAAATGCTGAATTCAAACTTCTCTGTTACTTTTTATTTATGTATTTATCTATTATAACATGACTAACACAGAAACATACTTTGCATGACTTCACATGTATAATTGAAATATCACTTGATTTCTCAATGGATGGGGAAGGACAGCAGGGAGAGAGAGAGAATTTGGGATTCAAAACTTTTTAAGTGAATATTATAAATAAGAAAAAAGTTGTTGAAAAATAAATATTTGACTATGTCTTTCAAAGAATTAATATTATTTTGAGGTATGTAGGGGTAAATGTTTTGTTGAAGTATTTAAGAACAATGGGATCTTACATTAATCTGTACCTTTTGGAACACTATGTAATGGTAAAGATGGTGATGGGAAAGGAGGTAACAAATTAAGTTTCTTGGGGGGGGGAAGCCTTAAGGTGAAAGAATTGATATTCTGACTAGTACCAATAATATAAATGGGAACATAGGTAGGGGAAAACAGGGCACCTAACTTCTGGGTGCTAGCTCCCCTTCCTTCAGACAGTGGGGAATGAAGCAAATGTTTGTCTTCTAACTCTTCCATGCCCACTTGACAAAGAACTAATAACTGTTCTTTGGTGAGCTTTGGAGAGCAGCCATAGAGAATTATGTGTTTCCCCTCCCTTGTCTATTAAAGAGGAATTGGCTTAAATCTTATATTTCTATTAATTGATCATTTCTTTTTCTTTTGGGAGAGAGCCGAGTTTAGGAGAAACTGATACTGCCTCTAGATCCAGAAATGCATGTCACTGGCTTCTTGCTGTCTAAATAAGTTGTTTACTTTTTTTTACATCTCCATTGCTCAATGTACTTTCGTTATTATAGTTTCATTGTCCCTTTTATATATTCAGATGTCACATATAAAATGGTAAGTAATTTCTTTGTTATGCTCCCTTACAAACTGTTAAAAATTTTTCTAAGATATATTCTTTGATTCATTATTCAGGACATTATTATTATAGAGCTTTTATTTAAATCTGTACCTTTTGCCTATATTTGATATATTACTATTTTTATTTTTATATTCCATAAAGAATGTGGTTAATATCTTTGCCTTTTTATATTTATTTATCAGTTCTCTTGGCTTGACTCATTATCTGCTTTGTAAAGGTACTATGTGAAGTTTAAAAATGTGTATATTCCAAAGACCAAAGACTATTACCTTTAATCTTAAATTTTTTTTTAAAAAACATTATCTTATTATGTAATTTTGCTATCTGTTATACTTTATGTTTCTTCCTTAAGGATATGATTTCTCTCTCATCACATTCAACTTAGATCAGTGTTCACCATGGAAACAATGTAAAGACTAATAGACTGACTTCTGTGGGGGGTGGGGGGAAGGGAAGCAAGATTAGTGGAAAAATTGTAAAACTCAAAATAAATAAAATCTTTTTTTAAAAAAAAGTGTATGTTCCTTAATGATTTCATTCATGATACATCATAAGTCTTTTAAATCTATCTTTTCCAGTATAGAATCATAAATTTAAAACTGGAAATGACCTTAAAGATAGACTATTCCAATCTTCTAATTTTACAGATAAGACAGTCAAGATTCAGAGAGTTAAATGACAGACTTAGTAAAGTAGTAACAGAGATAGAATTTGACTCCAGCTCTCAACCTTGGGTCTGTAAAGGGTTACACAATTATCAAGTTTGTGTAAAAGTAGAACAACTGATATTCCAGATATTTTTCTGGAAAGCTACTCTGAGAATTTTCTCATCCTCACTCTTCAAAGATTTGGTCCATAGTGATCTAGACAGTCTACCTTTTGCCTTAAAAACTGTCACATTTTTGATCCATGCTAATGTTAATGAAAAAAAATTTTAATTGAAAACTATTTTCATGATATAATGTGCCCACTGTCAACACTGCAATAACCTCTGACATTTATTACCTTGGTGATCTTGGGAAAGTCATTTAATCCCTCTGACTCTCACTTTTTCTCACCTATAAAATGAAAATAATAATATCCATAAAAATGTACTGGTAAGTTTATGAGGAACAATTGAAATAATGAATATAAGGCAGTTTGTAAGCCACAAATTATTACATAAATAAATTTAATCTATTTATATTTAAATAAATTTTAATTCAAATTTATACTTAATATAATTTATATTGAAATAAAATTAAGAAATATCTTTTATGAGCAAGGTACTATGACTTTCAAAAATATTTTTCTTTGATTTTTGCAAGGTAGTGGGATTAAGTGATTTGCCCAAGGTCATACAACTAAGTAAGTATTAAGTGTCTGAAATCATATTTGAACTCAGGTCCTCCTGACTCCTGGACTAGTGGTCTATTCCCTGTGCCACCTAGTTGCCTCTCAAAAATAATTTTTTAAAAATGTTAAATTTTACAACCACAGAGACATTCACATACAGGTATCATGAGCAAACAACTGTCCCCTTGCCACATATCATCAAGGCTGTTGTCTTGGAACTAGTACAAAGCAAACAGCATCTGTAGTTTCTTTGACATTTCCAAGGAGTCCCTCAAATCCAGGAAGTTTTTCATAAAAAGTGAGTCTAGAATGATGTGATTAGTGTATGATCTTTCAAAACCTATTCCCATTGACTCAAAGGAAAAACTGCTGCAGAAATAAGATATCAGAATTCATCCATAGAGTCTGAGGTTATCAAGAAGGAGATTCTTGACTTGTACCATGAATGAGTTCAAGTTGATCTGAACTTTCATGACCATTGCCTTGATCTTCCCAGGGAAGAATGTGAAACTTGAATCAAGGACTGCATATGTGAAGAGAGTTTGCCATGTCCCGATAAGAAATTTAATGTTATGGTGTAGTGGATAAAGCACCGGTCTTGGAGTCAGTAGTACCTGGGTTCAAATCTGGTCTCAGACACTTAATAATTACCTAGCTGTGTGGCCTTGGGCAAGCCACTTAACTCCATTTGCCTTTCAAAAACCTAAAAAAATAGAAAGAAAGAAATTTAATGTTAGTTCCCTTTGGTATGAAATAATATGACAGTAGATAATTTCAAATATAATATCAAAAGTATTGATAGGCTATCCAAAAGACTGGAATTGTTTCTTCTGGCTTTTAGCACTTGAATCCCTTTGGAAGCAAGAATCTAATAGGAATAGTTATTCTAGGAAGCTGTCTAAGATCTGTAGAAAATATTGCTCCCCACCTATTCTGCAATTGCCTTCAAGCAGGAGGTTTTGTTACTAGACAGGACCTCAGAGCCATCCATGAATTTGTCTACGAGCAGAACATGTTACCTTGGCAGTTTAATTAGATTGAATGTTTCCCTGGGATATTTGTATGGAACCCAAAGAAAATACTCTAAGGATAATTTTTAATACTTGCCAATTTGGCATCTAAAATCTCCAGCTATAAACATTTATGTCTAATATACCTGAGAAAATGTTGATACAGTGTGATGTGGGGCAGACATCATACAGATTAGTCTAAACAAAAACAGGAGAGTGACATTCAGCCTTTCTCCACCAAACTGCAGTTATTCATTTTTGACATAAAAGTTCAATTTGCATATCCTTTCAAGTCTGTTTGGCTGCAAACACATGTGTGTTGGATGCACAGAAATCCAAAATTTGTAAATTATTCAGAAATGACTGCCAAATTGTAATCAAGCAGTAGAGAAACACTGCACAGCTGCAGGTCCATGAAGATGGGGAAGAAGCTTCTCACGGTTGAGAAGTATGTTTTAAATAGAGCAGGGCTAAATTCCCCTAAGAAATCACCATTCAGAATTTAAAAAAATATTTTCTTTGTTAGTACATTCTCATGTATATGTACATTTTTTAATTTATTGAACATTACAGGCGGAGGACCAGGAAAGACAATTTCTGTATTTTGATGTTAAATAAAGTGATATGCTTTCCAATGAAAAACTAAACACCATGATTAAGATGTGATGTGAATTTTTGCTACAGTCCCAAACATCTTTTGTAATACATGAGTAGGAAGCAATTATATGAGAAACTAATTAATTTTTAAAAAGCTTAAGTTATTTTGTAGTATACTCTCAGCATCCTTGATTTCTGTTACTTCCTAAAAAAAAAGAATAGGGTCTGAGGAAATATTATGGTACAAATAGTTAGTTAGACTACTACACATAAGTTTGACATAATTCAGTGGTTTTTAAAAGTCAAATTCAGCTTAACAGCCATCCTCCCCTAATACCCATGATTCCAAATACATTGGACTAACTTTTTAAATTGACACTTCCTAGACTCTGCCTTAGTCTGTTATGCTTCTAATAATAGTAGTAGTATTCATAATCACTTGTACATCTTTATTCAGCACTTTGGAATTTCCAAAGTATTTCCTTCAACACAATCAGCAATCAATCATCAAGCATTTATCAAGTGTCTACTACTTGCCTGACATTGTACAGTGCAAACAAATGCAAAAAATGAAGTAATCCAAACTCACAAAAAGTTTAATCTGTAAGCTATCTGGGCAAAAATTATTATCTCCATTTTATGGAGGAGGAAAAAAAGACTCAAAAAGATTACATGACATTCATCAATTGGCAAATATTTATTAAGCTTCTGCTTTGTGATCGGCATTGTGGAAGGTGCTAGAGATTCAAAGTCAAAAAAGGAAACAGATCTTGCCCTCAAAGAGTTTACATTCTATTGGGAGAGACAACACATTCATGTATTTGTATATAAAATGAATACAAAGTAAATATGATGTTGTTTAGGGAGGGAAGAATTTGAAATGATTTCATGTATTCCTTGAGCTGAGTCTGGAAAGAAATAAAGGTTTCTATGAGAAGGCAACACATTCTAGGAAATGCAGAAGTACAAAATGTTTGAGGAAAAGTAAGAAAGTCATTTTGACTGAATTACACAGTATTAAAGTAACTGTCATCATCTGGATTTGAACCCCAGGACCCTTATGTATTGTTGGAGTTGTGAACTGATCCAACCTTTTTGGAGAGCAATTTGGAATTATACCCAAAGGACAATAAAACTGTGCATACACTTTGATCCAATAATACCACTACTAGGTCTGTATTCCAAAGAGAGCACATAAAAGGGTAAAAAACCCACATGTACAAAAATATTTATAGCAGCTCTTTTCATAGTGGCATTAGTGGGGATGTCTATCAATTTAGGAATGACTGAATAATTACTGTATATGAATGTGATATAATACTGTTGCTCTATAAGAAATAATGAGGGACAGGACTTTAGAAAAGCCTGGAAAGACTTGCATGAATTAATGCTGAGCAGAACTAGAATAACATTTTACACATTAACAGCAACATAGGCTGATGATCAACTATGATGGACTTGCTCATTTTAGCAATAACATAATCAAAGACAATTTTGGGGGTTTTTTGCAAGGCAATGGGGATAAGCAGCTTGCCCAAGGCCACCCAGCTAGGTAATTATTAAGTGTCTGAGGCCAGATTTGAACTTAGGTACTCCTGACTCCAGGGCTGGTGATCTATCCACTGTGCCACCTAACTGCCCCCAATCAAAGACAGTTCTGAAAGACTTGTGATGAAAAAAATACCATCTAGATCCAGAGAAGGAGCTATAGAGTTTTAATGCAGAACAAAATTCATTAACTTCACATGGTATCTTATATATTATGTTTTTTCTCTTTTTAAATTGATTCTTCTTTCACATGATTGATATGAATATAAGCTTAACATAGTTATAATGTATAGCCTATATTAGATTGTTTTCTGTCAGGGGAGGAGGGAGAGAAGGGAGGGAGGGAGGGAGAAAAACATGAAACTCAAAACCTTGCAATAAAAAATGATTGTTGAAAACAAACTTTGTATGTGGTTGGAAAAATAAAAAAATTTAAAAAATTTAAAAAAAGAGAAAGACTTGAATCCAAGGTCTGGACTCACATTTAGCATTCTTTATGGCAAAGGAAGAATATCTGTTTTAGATTCCCTTAAAAGGACTTTCAGGATGAGTCTGGGAACTGTTAATAAATGTAAACATTTTGTTAGGTAATGCAATGAGTATAGTGCTGGGCTTGGAGTCAGAAAGATTCCTCTTTGTGAGTTCAAATCTGGTCTCAAACACTTACTAGCTATGTGACTTTAAGCAAGTCACTTAACCCTGGTTGTATCAGTTTCCTCATCTGTAAAATAAATTTGAGAAGGAAAAACCACTCTAAGAGTCAGGCATGACTGAAAATGACTAAATAATAAAAAAATCCAAAAAGTCCAAAAAGAACCCTTTTATTTCCCACTGTGTCTCCAGTGTCTTTTCATCTATTTAGGAATCAGTTAAATATTTCCTTTAGAGGATCTGAGTAGATGGAAGGACTGTTTTACAAGAATTTGAGGCATGAGGTGGTATCCAGCACAACATACCATATTTAACAAGATTCTAATAAAGACTATGTTATTTACTAACTTTTCAAGAGAAAAAGAATATGTTAATTCAGAGACAGTGAAAACATGGGCTGTGTTTTTTTTTTCACTTTATATCTCTGGTACCTAACAGTATAATAAACACATTAAATGCTTAATAAATGATTGTTGACTTGATATGAAGAAAATTATTGAGATAACTAAAATTTGGTCCTAGATTCACTCATTCATCATTCACCCAACAAACAGTTATTAACTATGTTTTCTCTTCTCTTAGACTTTTAGAACTGGAAAGAAGCTTGTGTAATAACTGAGCTTTAACAGCTTAAAATTCCACTAAGACTTTTTTTAAAGAACCCCCTGTATAATGACTTAGAGCTTGCAAAATAATTTGAACATCTCATCTCACTCAAGCACCACAGCACCCTTAAAAGGTAGGCAGGCACTGCAGGGGTTGTCATACTGTTTTTCAGACATAAAAACTTAAACTTAGATAAATTAAATGAGGAAGGAAATAATTCTCACAAGGAGGAAAAACAAGGGTTATTTAAAGACTCCTTTGTGAACACACAGAGGATTTATCAAAGGACTTAGTTGCTTTTTGTTTTTTAAAATTCATGCAGAAGATAGAAACAAGGGTAGGTAATCAAGGAAGAATAAAAACATGGGAATTTCCCATTGGTCTAGTCAGGGAGGAGTTGAAGCTATGAGGAAATCTTATGGACAATAAAAAAGAAGATTTGGGGAATGGACTTTAGCTAGGAAGAAAAGGAACATCACAGAAGGCTAAGACAGCTGCTTAGGGAGGATAGGATGACAATAACCTCAGAGAGAAACAGAGCTGCTAATTTTTTTATTTTGCTCATTTTCTCTGCCAAGGAGAATGACCTTTAAAATGGAAAAGACAGAGCCAAAATGACTAATAGGGAGTTGATACACAAGATCAGTAAGGTGATATGAAGAGCTTTAGCTGACCTTGATAAATTCAAGTCACCTGGCCTGGATGAACTCTATCCTCAGGTACAGAAAGAACCGGCAGATGTGATTGCTGAATCATTGTTAGTGATATTTGAAAGATTATGGAGGGCAGGGTGTCCCAACTGCAAAACTGGTAAAGGGCAAATGTCCTAATCTAAAGAAAAAGGTAGAGGGTGGGGAGGAAGAATGGAATCTGCTGACTATAGATCAGAGAGCTTGACAAAATATTAGGATGCATTATTAAGGAAGAAAAGGTTCAATTTTAATGATCTACTGTGTAAAGGGCTTTACTTTCATAAACTCTGAGAAGTAAGTGCTATTATGATCCCTATTTTACAAATTAAGAAACTGAGGCAGACAGAGACTTGCCCTGTATCACAAAGTTTGAACTCATATCTTCCTGACTACAAGCTTATTACCTGGTTAATTAGTATACCACATTGAATAACTTTATCAACTTGTTTTGAGGAATAAGTATAATTATTTTAATAATAAATTTTCATTTTAGCTAAATTGAGTTATTTGTTATTCAGGTTTCTGTTAATGTATACTGGAGTAATTAAAAGACTCATTTATTTTTCAAATGCTTTGGTAACGAGCTGCCTGCTGATGTAAGGTCTTAGCAACTTTGCCTATTCATAGAATCTAAAAAATAAACTATCCATATTTTGGTTATGGCTACTTCAAAGCATAAACAAAGAAACATAATAGTTACTAATAGTAATATCAATAGCTAGTATTTATATAGCACCTTCTATAAAAATTATCTCATTTAATCTTTAGATCATTCTGGGAGGTTGATACAATTATTATCCCCATTTTACAAATTAGGGAACTGAGGCAGACAGAAGTCAAATGACTTGCCCAGAGTCTCACACTAGCAAGAGACTGATTTTGAACTCAGGTCTTCCTGACTCCAAGCCCAGCATTCAAATAACTGTAACTTAGCATCCATGGGAGATAAATGACAAATTTTAACATGCTACCTCTAGAGCTATGTCCAAGGTGGATGAATATAATTTTCTCTCTCTTGCAATCTGCCCCTTTTTAAGCAAATATATTAATGAAATAACTCAATAATAAAAATAATAATAGAATATTACCTCCCTAATCACTGAATTTACTTTTCCACAAACACACATATTTTTCATTATGAAGCATGAATCTGAACCATGGACACTATACACACGTGAGGAATAAATGAGTTCCAATATTTTCATGAAGGGGTGACATTATTCATGGAGGAGTGACTGCTATCTTCTGATGGTATCAAGGTGCTGCTCTTTGCAGGGCCCATTTCCTTTGAACATTGATCTCCATTTGCCCTGACTAGATGTGCATCTCCATAGCTCCCCACCAAGTTTCAGGTTTCCACAGTGGCTGGTCTTCAGCTATCTCTCTGTTATCAGAGTCACTTATCTGTTATCTGAGTTTGTAAAACCCACTGTGTATGCTGTGGCGAGTAAGCCTCTAAGCTGCAAGGAAAGACTCCAACTCTCTTAATCCTTTTGTCCCTTCCACTCTTCACCGGGAGAGGTGGTAGAGATAGTAAGGGTTCTGGAGTTAGTAAGCCTTACTTGTAGTACCCTTGCTTCATTTATCTCATTCAGATTCTTAGTCTCTCTATCAACTTTCTTTATGCAATTATGAATTCCTCTTTTGGCGCTCTCTCTGAAAAGGGGGGCTAAGAGAACAGAAATGACTATGGGTCAGAAGATTTGGGGTTCAGGAACAAGATTCTGTTTCCAACTCTCCAGCAAGGAGTATTTCTTCAGAGCACACTTCTTTTTTAATTTTTTTAGAGCACACTTCTTTTTTAAACTTTTTAAATATTATTTTTTCCAATCACATGAAAAGATAGTTTTTCAACATTCACTTCCATCCCTTTCCTCCCTCTTTCCAAGATCTAGGTTATACCTACACAATCATATCAAACATATTTCTATATTAGTCACATTGTGAAAGAATCAGAACAAAGGGGAAAAACCACGAGAAAGAAAATAACAAAAAAATTTTAAAGTGAAAATAATATGCAAAGCACACTTCTAAATGAAGACAATTTAGGAGAGAGTTCTGAAATTGATTTCATAAAGTATGAGTTAAAACCCAAGCTTTACCACATATATTGGTCACCTATGTGGCCTTGACTAAGTCTTTTTACCTCTTTGGGCCGCAGTTTCCTCATCTTTAAAATACAGGTGCTTTGTCTTTCTACCCAAACTCTCTCTTTCTCTCTTAATGACTTCATTAGTATCTATGGGTTTAACTATTACTTCTATGCAGATGACCCAATTATAAGGACCCAGCTATAAGACCTTTATCTAGAGTTCAGCTCCCTAAACTCCTTTATTTTTCCATTTCCCACCCAAATTCTAGGTGATGCAGTGGATAAAGCACTGAACCAGGAGTTAGAAAAACTCATCTTTCTTAAGTTCAAATCTGACTTCAGACATTTACTAGCTATGTCAGCCTGGGCAAGTCATTTAACTCTGTCTAAGTTTCTTCATCTATGAAATGAACTGGAAAAGGAAATGGCAAACTATTCCAATATCTTTGCCAAGAAAACCCCAAATAATGTCATAAAATGTTGGAAATGACTGAAAAACAACAAAAGGGTTTTAGTCATCTTCCTTTGAATAGCTCAAGCTGATATTTAGGTCTCCCCAACTTGTTCTGAATTCATTGTATAAAAGATCCTGAACCCATTGCCCATTCTCACACTAAATCTATGAGCCTGTAAGGTACTCAGTGTTTATCACATATATTTTGCAACCATTATGCCTATATTTCAAAATCCCACTTGACCAATAGAGTAATTTCCATCCAGGTCTTTCCCCCTTTTCTTTTGAAGTTCACTCATCTATCTGGAATTTCCCTAACAAGGATATTCCACAACTGTATCACCAATAGGAAAAGTTTAAATATTTGAAAATATTTGAAAGCATTAAATCATGTTGCTACAGCACCCAGAAAAAAAGAAAAATATAGCTTCACTAAATGAAACCATGAACTAGAAATACTGTGTGATATGCAGTATCTAGCTTTGAAATCAAACTAATCTCTAGAAAAAGGCAAAATAGAGATCAGGGCAATCAAACCTAAAATTCTACCTAATTCTACTTTTTAAACTACTTGTGTGACTTCAATGCATTATCAGCATCAACATTAGAATGGAGTTGTATAAGTTATATGTGTGGATATTAAATAAGGGTAAGGTTGGAAACACTCCACCTAATTTTAGTCTTGATATCTTATCTTGGTAAAAACAGTTATAATCAGGCAACCAATCAATCATAGTCTTTAAGATTAAGTGTGAAAAATCTTTGAAAGTCATTCGATAAAATGACAGATATGTTCTAGTTGGTTGGGGGGATTTTGTTAAGTTTTCTGAATCCTATCTAAAATCATCTAGTTAGCCAGAAAGGGGATAATCTAGAAATTGAAGCCAGTACATCCTTCAGGTGGTACCACCTAGGGGGAAAAGAGAGGTCTCAGCTTCAGCCTTGGACTCAGATCTTAGAGCAAAATCCTCCCAGCTAAGTGGAACAGGCTTTCAAAGACCTTGTGCTTGGTCTTAAGGCCTATTATTGATTGACTGAGATGTTCTTACTTAGTTATGCTATCAAGATTAAAAGGAGAGGTAGTGTTGACCTCACCTTTGCTGTGTGTGTGTGTGTGTGTGTGTGTGTGTGTGTGTGTGTGTGTGTGTGTTTGTGTGTAATCTCTCAGAGTCCCCAATCATTGAACCTGGAGGAGTTGGCATATTCCTTAGTCATCACTGCTATTTCCATACCTTCCCTTTACTCCTATGTCTCAATAACCTCTCCTCTGAGGTTCACTCTATCCATCAATATCACCTTGCTGCTGTGATCTACCAACCTTATGGGCATAATTATCCCTCCCAACCTTTTTCAAGGTTAGGACCTTTCCCTCCATCTCAATCCCTGTACTCAAACAAGGGCACTTCAATACATATATTATGTGTATATGTTTATACATATACATATATGTACATAAATATATTTACTTTGATGTTCTTTCAAATATCCTGGCCTTTCAGTTGAACAGCTTTCTCAATTCCAATGACTCCCATCCCTCATCAACCTCAGGCACTCATGGAAATGATCACATCTTAGACCTCACTAATAACTCTGCCACTTTCTTAACTTTGAACTTTAAGGCTTTCTTCTCTGTTTTAAACTCTCCAATTCTATACTTTGCTACACTCCTCCTATACTTACTTAATCTTTATCCTCATCTCAACCTTCAGTGTTTCCATCCCACCCACTCTACTCCCATTCTCCTAGCCTATTCACCCCTGCTCTGGCCTTCACTTTCCTTCTTTTGCTTTGTTTTTGGGTCTTTTTAAACGAGGGAATGGGGTTAAATGACTTGCCCAAGGTCACACAACAGGGTAATTATTAAGTGTCTGAGGTTAGGTTTGAACTCAGGTCCTCCTGATTCCAGGGTCAGTGCTCTATCTACTGTGCCACCTAGCTTCCTCTTCACTTTCCTTCTTTAGCAGTTTTAGCTCAAAGTATGACTAATCAACTCAGTTCCCTTCATCCTTCACTCCCATGGCCAATCCCAACTACTCATCCTATTAATATAGATGTCCTGCAAATCCTTAGCCTTGGATCACCCCAACACTACCATCTGTCTTCTCTGTTGATGTTACTGAGCTTTTGAGCACTCCTGGAAAGAGTCATATTACTGCATAGTCTGGGTCACTACAAATTCACGTTACCCCATTTGTACTGTTTCCTCACTGTTGCACAAAAACTTTGTTAGTCTTTCTCCCTTGAATCACTCTACACATTCACCCTTAGCAACTGCTTTAAAATTTCTCTTCTGGGGCAGTTAGGTGGTGCAGTGAATAGAGCACCAGCCCTGAAGTCAGGAGGACCTGATTTAAAATCCACCCTCAGACACTCAATTGTCTAGCTGTGTGACCTTGGGCAAGTCACTTAACCCCATTGCCTTAAATAAATAAAAGTTTTTTTAAAAAACCTTCTCTTCTGTCTTCAAAATACCTGGATTTTACCCCTTTCAACAGATGTGTTTGCCTCCTTCTTAAAAAAAATATCAAGGCTCTATGTCATAAACTGCCAAATATGCCTTATTCCATAGGTCAATTCCCCCCCCCCCCCACACACACACACACATCTTTACCTCCTGGTTTCTTTATTCCTGTGTCCATAGACATAATCTTTCTCATTGCCAAGGTCAACCAATGTGTATTCTTGAGCTCTTCCTCCCTTTTCTGGAACCTGATCCATGAATCATTTCCTCTCTTCCACACTCAGCCTCTCTCTCTCTCTCTGTCTCCAACTCTGTTTGTCTGTCTCTGTCTCTGTCTCTCTCTCTCTGTCTCTATCTCTGACTGTCTCTTTCTATCTTTCTCTATCTCTGTCTCTCTCCTGTTTCTCTGTCTGTCTGTCTCTGTGTGTGTCTCTGTCTGTGTGTGACTGTCTCTGTCTCTGTCTCTGTCTCTGTCTCTGTCTCTGTCTCTCTCTCTGTCTCTCTCTCTCTCTCTTCCTCCTCCTCCTCCTCTGCTGACTACAAGCATTACCTTTACCCATCTTTAGATGACTTCACTTAATACTGCCACTTCAGTGTATTTTATTTGTCTTCCATTTCATTGCTAAACTCCTAGAAAGAAGTATCTATACTAATGGTTTCAAAATCAAATAGAGACAGGGCCAGTAATCCATACATAAGTATCCTGGCAAGCTACATATAGACTTAGTTTTAAAATTAAATATTATGTTTTATTTTATATAAATCACAAAATATTTCCTATTTCTATTTTAATCTAATTTGGGTCATACACTTGGCTATGAGTTTGACACTTTTGGTCTATACTAATTAATTTCATTGTCCCCTATTTATTACCCACTCAACTCTTTGTAATTTATCTCCTAACTCCACTACCACTCTACCGAAACTGCTCTCTCCCAGGTTATCAACAGTCTCTTCATAGGATAACCTTTCCTCAGTCTTTCTTCATCTTGCTTTGACAATGTTTACTACCTCTGCCTCTTAATCACTCCCTCTTCCATTGGTTTCTTTAACAAAGTTACCTCCTGGTTCTTCCATTTGTATGACCATTTCTTCTTATTTTTCCCCCCCAGTACTATGAGCCCTCCTTTTTCATCTCCCAATACTCTCTCTTAGTGATTTCAGCTGCTTCCAGAGGTTCAAGTAGCATCTCTATAAAGCATCCCAAATCTCTCTCCCTAACTCTATAGTCTGTCATAATCACCTATCTGCTGGACATCTCCTAGGTGATACATATGCATCTTAATTTTAGTTAACTTATTTCCTTCCCCCTTGCACATGCCATCATTTGTGTTGAAAACAATTTCATTTTCTTGGTCATCTATTTTCATAACTCTGAGTCATCATTGATTCTTCTCTGACCTTTTGCCCTCCATGACTCAAATCTTGTCCTTTTTATATTTGTAATAATCATGTCATCTTTATGACCATTTGTCAGCCCTTTCCTAGACTATTGTAATGACATTCCAATTGATGTCCTTATCTCTTCTTTTTCTAATCAAACTTTTTACAGTTGCCAAAATACATACCCTAAGACACAGAAGTGATTGTGTCACTCACCTGTTCAAAAACCTTTAGTTGCTTCCATGGTTTATAATATAAAATACAAACTCCTTACCCTGGCATTTTATATCCTCTACTAACTGACTCCCAGCCATCTTTCCCATCTCATCTCAAAATATCTCCCTTTAGAAAGTCTATACTCCAACCAAACTGTTCAGGGAACTAATTTTTCCTGAACTAAACCCTCTTATTTTCTACTTCAATGGAATACAGAATAGTGGCCTGAGTACTTTCCTCATTTCTGATTCTTAGAATACTTTAAGGTTCACTGTAGGTGCCTCCTCTTTCATGGAACCTTCTATTATTCTCTTTCCAAATAGAGTTATTTTCTCCCTTCTCAATTTTCCTAGTGTTATACTTATTTGTGTACATATTGCTAAGTAGTCCAATGGTTAGAGTACTGGGTTTGGAGTCATCTGTTTCCCCATTGGAAAACTAGCATAATAATAGGACGTACCTTCCAAAGTTGTTGTAAGGATAAAATGAAATATCATCTGTAAAGCATTCTGAAAACCTTAAATTAAGTGACATGTTTGTTGTTAAGTCACTTTTCAGTTGTTCCCGACACTCTGTGACCCTATCTAGGGTTTTCTTGGCAGAGATACTAGAACAGTGTGTCATTTCTTTCTCCAGCTCACTTTACAGATGATGAACTGAGGCAAACAGGGTTAAGTGACTTGCCCAGGATCAAACAACTAGGAAGTGTCTGAGGCCAAATTTGAACTCAGGAAGATGAGACCTCCTGACTTTTGGTCCAGTTATTCTATCTACTCCACTCTATCCACTCCACAATCTAACTGCCCCAAACTGCCATATAAATGCAACTAATATTATTAATAGTTATGTTACAACCCTCAATAAAATATAAGTTCCTTGAAGGCACAAAGTGTTTCATTTTTTTCTTTCTGTTCCCAGCAGCAAGCACATAGAAATGTAGCAAATGTTTGCTTATATGACTGAATTGAATGTGTAAATATCCATATTTTTATGATACAGGTATTAACAGTGATCTAGTTATCGATCTTTTTGAGTTCTTAATAAATGCTTTGGGGATTTGAAGACAAGTCCAATAGTTATTTTCAATTTTCAATGTCAGAAATCCTAATGAGGGTTAATTAACTGAGATATCAGTCCACTCCCACTTACACCTGGTTGAGCTTTAGTTTCTACCCACATAGTCCCACATGAACACTAGCTAATTAAATCACCACCTACTCACAATGACTGATAGCTACCTTATGCCACACACTGTAGGACAGAAATATAGATTCTATTTCAGAGAATCCCAGAATCTGTGTTGGGAGGCCATCTAGCCCAAGCCATATCAACATGGAATCCCTTCTACAACGCTTGAACAATTGGTCATCCAAGCTCTTCATAAAAACCTCCAGGGAGGGGGGAGCCCACTTCCTCCTAAGACATCCCATTACATTTTGAACAGCTGTACTAGTTAACAGGTGTTTCCTTACATGAAGCCCAAATTTGACTCGGCAGCTCCCACTCATTACTTAGAGTTCTATCCTCTGGGGCTAAGCTGGACACATCTCAATACCTCTTTCATATGTCATCCCTTTAAATAGTTTAAGACGTGCCTTCATGGCTCCCCTAAGTTTTCTGTTTTCTAACCTAAACATTCTTCATTTCTTCAACTGATCCTCTTATGAGATAATTTTGAGGTCTCTCATCATCCAAGCCATCCTCCTCTGGTTAGTCTTCTTGTCAGCGTCCCTCCTAAAGTGTTTTGTTCAAAAGTGAACAGGATACTCCAGATGTGACCTGATCAAGATGGAGTCTGACATTGGGACCTCCCACATTTGGAATATTATGTCTCTCAAAGCAAATTAAAATTGCATTGGATTTTTGTTTCATTTCTTTCTGGCTGTATTTCCATACAAAGTCCTGGACTGTAATGCTACTACACAGCAACCAAATAACATACTCACATTCTTTCCCTATTGTCCAGGCTCAATCGCCAGCAACATGAAGTGCTTCAATATTTGATACTCTGTGTCTACTGCTCCTGGAGTATATCTTCCTATATAGGGGGTGCCCCCTCTTAGTACATGCCTTAGTCATATAGCATAGAGCTGCTTCCCAGCTGACAATCTTTAGACTCAAAGGGACTGGGCTCCCATTCAATCAGTGGAATAGTTCATTTGAAAGAGTGTTTGTTTGTTTTGGACCTGAGTTTGGATATCAGCTCTGCCTTTTACTACTTATATGCCATTTAACCTTCCTAGACCTCAATTCCTCATCTGTAAAATGAGGGTAGAGGATGAACTTGATGGCCTCCCAGTTCTAAATATGTGATCCTAGAAAAATCCCCTTGTTATTGGGATGTGCCAGGAAAAAAAATGAATGGCATAGCCAGGGAAGTGTTGATTAATGTTTACCAACCAGCTATTAAAAAAAAAAGAAATGTGCATAGGACACATTTTTAAGCTTAATTAAAATCATTAGCATTTTTCTTCCTCACTTTCTTAAGAATGACAATCAACAAAAATGAGAAATAAAGTCCTGATATGTAGCCTTTGCTAATTTCCAAGGTGTGGAGCAAACAGTAAAACTGAACACTCAACTGAGTCTAGAATACCCCCAATATATACTAATAGCCACATCATAAGCTGTACTGGGTCCCAGTGGGATATAAGATTCTAGTGCTTTTACCACCACCAAGAGAGTTGCTATAAAAATTTTGAAATATATAGGTTCTTTTTCTTTTTTCCCCCTATTCATCTTTGGAAACAGACCTACTAGTGTTATTAGTAGATTAAAGTTATAGGCAGTTTAATAATTCTTTGGGCATAATTCCAGATTGCTTTCCAAAATGATTGGATCTATTCACAATTCCACCAATTCCACTAATTCATTATAAATGGAGGTATCCTGATTTGCCCACATCCTCTCTAACATTTGTCACTTTCCCTTTGAATCATTTTAGCCAATCTGGGGGGGGGGGAGACAAAAAAGGAAAGAAAAAAATTTACATGATAACTTTGTTGTATTATTTAGAGGAAATAGCACATTAAGCATAATGTGTATGCAGTTTCATGTGCAATCTATCTTTTTCCAACATACTGTTATGGAAATGCTTGTTTTAGTCCATATGTTAGAAATAAATAAATAAATAAATAAATTGTCAGGTTATTCAAGCAGGTACTAATTTCATTTTTCTCTTTGGATCCCAAGTACCTAAGACAGTAAGGGGCATCGAGGTGGTACAGTGGATAGTGCACCTTCCCTGGAGTCAGGAGGACCTGAGTTCCAATGTGTCCTCAAACACTTGATACTTATTAGCTTTGTGACCTTGGGCAAATCATTTAATCCTGACTGACTCACATCCAGAACCATCTCCAGTTGCCCTGATTCATATCTGGCCACTGGACCCAAATAATTCCAGAGGAGAAAGTGAGGCTGGGGACTTAGCATAGTACCCCCTCACTCAAATCCAATTCACATGGATGTCATGGCATCACCTCCCTGATATAACAGTCTTCTTAGAGAACAAAGGACAAACATCATCACCTAGGACAGTTTCTTACATAGAGTACATTTTTAATAATTGGACTCCCTGTAACTAATTTTTCTTTGTACAAATAACTCTATTAGTCCATAAGTCAAGAAATACGACACTCTTTAATTATCTAGTGTAGCTAAAAAAGACCAGACTGGGACTAGAACCCAGGTCTCCTATGCTATAGAGCAGACAGTATATCTTCCATTGTTCCAGACTGCTCCCCATTCCTAACTAGCTGGGTGAATGTGGGCAAGGTTCCTTCCAGCTCTAATAATCCTTGCCTGGGGATTACTCTTTTCATCTCTTTCCAATTTTTACTTTAAAATACCTTTTCTGATTCCCCCCCCCCCCCCCAGCTGTAGGTTCCTCACTCCCTTGACTTTACAAGACCACTAAGTCTTACTAAGGGTGTGGGGTTTTCACAGCTCTTTATTGTTTTAAGGACATAGATTTATGCTTGAGAATGCATAGAGGGAAAACTCTGTCCTAAAGATACTCTTCCAGACATTCTGGGACTGTTTCATCAACTGTCAGTACAGATCACAGACAAGGTAGAGTTTTTTAAAACATATTCTTTGTGAGTCTCTCTCCGTGAGAAGTGATTTAAAAGCTTACTTAAATTGCACTTTTCTCTTCATACCTTATTGTAATCAACATCTGCTTTTTAAAAGAAAACAGCCTTCTTGCTAGGAGAACAGCTGAGCCCTGTCAGAGCTACTTACTGGGACCCAATGTGTCTGCAATCTGGAGAAGGGAATCACACTCCATGTGCACATCAGACCTGGGCTGGATGGAAATGGTGTGGGGGCCTCAACTAGAGCAGCTTCAGTGATGGCATCTGTCTGCACGCTTCCAAGAAGCCCAGAGCCATCAAAATGTTTTCAGTCCATTAGCTAAATCAAACTAACACCCAACAATCAATGGCCATCAGGCTTGGCTCCCTGGGAATCATTCCTCCTCCCTCCAGTTCTCTCCATTCTGCCTACTCAGAGTGAGTCTGGACTGCTGATGAACACAATGAATGTTTAGTGTCTGGTTGCTTCTGTGACTCTGAACACAGAATGTCTTATATGAAATTCATGGATCTCCAAGACTGGAAGGGACCAGAGAGATCACTTAATAATCCAAACACCACATTTGACAAATGAACCAAGTCTGAAGAAATTATAGTGGGGACTTGCAAAAGAAGGTTATATTGCAGAGCCAAAGCTAGAACCCAGATCTCCTGACTTCCAAGTCAGTAGTTTTTTCCAACTCATCTTTTTGAAGTTAGGGCAAATTTTACTTCTTGAATTAGATCACAAGCTCCTAAGGCTTTAAAGGTTTCTTTTACTCTATATTCTCTTCTGGTAATGTCCCATAGCAAGTCTCACAGGATGAGATGCGGAAAGAGAAGTCATCAAGTTCAACTCTACCATTTTGCAGATGAGGACTCTGAGGTCCTAAGAAGGAAATGACTTTGCTAGAGCAGCACAGGCAGGATTCTCTCTCAGGAACTCTAATGCTAAATCCAGTGCTTGTCCTAGTATATGAGGCTGCTTTCATGGGATATGTAAGGTCAATTAAATTGTTAACATCTGGTATGGGTTCCATTTCTTATCTCCGTGGTTCTCCATGCTAAGCCTGTGCATAGCCAGAGACTTTCTTTTCCCCAAATCCCTCCTAGACCCATATTGAGCTTCAGCTCATAGACTCAGAGTGCAAGAATATCCCATTTGGAAAGACTCAGAGTGCAAGAATATCCCATTTGGAAAGACTCAGAGTGCAAGAATATCCCATTTGGAAAGGGAAGGGCAGTAGGATAGAGGCTGGGATGTAGAGTTTTAAATATTTAATGCAAGACCTAGATGACTTTGGAACACTGGTAACACCAGGTGTATATCTTCCCTTTCTCACTTTCATTCAAATCTCTTGTTCTGAGCAGCTCAGTTTAGTGAGACAGGAAGAGGGAGGCCTCAAAGCCCATCAATCTTTTCCCTGTTACAGCTCGGAGATGCCCTGCTCTGCCCTTTCTTCATCCATCTTGTGCCTTCTCCCAGAGTCAACCACAGAATCCTCATTCTTCCACTTAGCCTGGTCCAAGATTCTACTCTCTCAGCTCTCTGTTCCTCCAGGAGAGGAAGAAATGAAAAATCAGAGAGGAAATAGCGAGAGTCAAAGAAAGGTATCAGAGATCAAGGAGTTATTTCAGAAAATACATCTTCCCCCATTCAGTAACAAGGTAGGTAACTATGATCAGTCAGTCTGTCAGTCAATTAACATTTATTAAGTTCCTTCTGTTCACTAAGTATTGAGTATAAAAAAGAAAGGCAGAAGACAATCCTGGCTCTCAAGAGAACTCATGGTCTAATGGGGGGAAACAATATACAAAAGGATTAGTGTTTTAAATTTTCTTTACATATAATTGGAAAAAATACTATTTGAAAAAATAAAAAGGGAAGCAATAAAAAACAAAAAGACAAAAACAAAGTATCTGGTATGAAACTGGATGCATATTATCTAAGAACCAATCTAGTTATCAAGTTTGTTTTCAGAGGTTTGATCACATGCAAAAAAAAAAATGAGAAAAACAAGTCCTAGAGTCAGGAGGACCTGATTTCAAACATAACCTCAGACACTTAATAATTACCTAGCTGTGTGACCTTGGCCAAGTCACTAACCCTACTGCCTTTCAAAACAACAACAACAAAAACCACAAAGGTTTGATTACCAACCTTTATTCCACTGCAGAGATTGCCAATTCAATTCTCATTCACAAAAAAGTATTTGTGGGGGAGGAGGGGAGAGGGCTTCAGTGTCCAGTCAGGAGTACTGACAAACCCCTCAAGAGTCTCTACCATTTGATCTGTTACTATGTCCTCCAAAACCTCAGATATTGCAATCAGACCTGTTAATGAATCCTAAGAATTCCTTAGCCTTTCCTTCTGTCCTATTGGTATTCCTTTAGAAACATAGACTCTTCCATCTGTCTTAAAGCTGAACCCTTCTATATGTGTTGTCTTCCTCATTTAGAATATGAATACATCAAAATACTAATAACAGTAGTTAAAAACTGGAAACAAAGGAAAAACCTATAAGATGGGGAATGACTAAACAAATACTACTTAGACATGAATTTAATGGAATGTTACTGTGCCCTAAGAAACAAAGATTGTGATGAATACAGAGAAACAGAAAGACATGAACTCATGCAAATTGTCCAAAGAAACAATATAAACTGTGACTACAACTATGTAAAGATGAAGAACAACCACAAAAATGAAAGTTGTGAAATTAAAAAGAATAGGCATGGCCCCCAAGAAGAAATATGAGAAATCAACTCCTTCCACTTTTTTACAGAGGTGGAGTTATATATAGATGGGAAACATTATATAATTTTCAGATTTTTATAATGTGCTGAGCAGTTTTGTTGATTACATTTTTTCTCTTATTACTTTTTTTTTTTAAATAATATTCTTTGCTTTATGGTATGGCTTTCTAGAAGAAGGAGGAATAGAGGGAAGTATAGGCATCAATAGTTCACATTTCTAGCCATAGCAACTCAGGAAGTTGGTCTATAAGACTAGAGGTTTTCTGATGCTCATCAGTGAAAGGAGTATCCACAATGACAGTATCATAAGATCATAGGAATATAACTGGAAGAAACTTGAACAGTCGCTATTGCAATCTTCTTTTATAGACAAGGAAATTGAGGTTCAGAGAGGTACATGACTTGCCCAAGGTCACTCACAAGACAAAGATTCATATTCTTTCAACATTCATCATTTATAAACATTTATTAATGTTTACAGGGCACTCTGCTGCTGCTGCTGATTGTCCTTCATTCTTTTGGTTTTTTTTTATTTTTTGCAAAGCAATGGGGTTAAGTGACTTGCCCAAGGTCACACAGCTAAGTAAGTATTAAGTATCTGAGATCAGATTTGAACTAAGGACCTCCTGACTTCAGAGCCAGTGCTCTGTCTACTAGCTGCCTCTGATTCTTGAAGAAGACCATGGCATTAGGGAGGTAATGCCATGACAAGCACATGAACTGAATTTGAGTGAGGGGTGGCTGTGCTAAGTCACCATTTTCACTTTCTTCTCCAGAGCCATCTGAGTCCAAATGCCAGATATGAATCAAGACTACTGAAGATGACCCTGGATGTGAGGCAATCAGGGTTAAGTGACTTGCTTAAGGTCACACAGGTAGTAAGAGTCAAGTGTCTGAGATAGGATTCAAACCCCTGTCCTTCTGACTCCAAGGTCAGACAGAGCACTATGCTAGGTGGCATAGTGGATACAGTACTGGGCCTGGATTCAAATTTAGCCTCAGATATTATTACTAGCTACATGACCCTGGGCAAGTCACTTAACCCAATTTGCCTCAGTTTCCTCTTCTGTAAAATGAGCAGGAGGAGGAAATGACAAACTACAAAAGGGGTTATGAGAGTTGGAAATGACTGAAAATCAACTTAACAAGAAAACTCTAGGCACTGGAGAAGATAGAAAGCTTAGTTAAAGCATAAAGTTTACTCTCATGGAACTTTCAATCTTGGTTGGGTGGTGTATAGATCTGAAGTCAGAAAGACTTGATGGGTACCCTGGGAACCCATGGCCAAGTCACTCAACATGTTTTTTCAATTTCCTCAATTGTAAATTGAGGATAATAATTCCATTACCTCTGAAGATTATTAATGGAATCAAATGAGATATTATTTGTAAAGCAATCAGCATAATATCTGACACATAATAAATGTTTGTTTCCTTCCTAATAAAAATGAAAGAAAATATTCATATATGCATATCTTATCTCCTTAGCTAGATCATATTCTTTCTTGGGAACAGACACTGGATACTCATTTATTATTCTTACCTAGCAAAGGGTAAGAGATACAGTAGGTCCTCAGAATAAAACTGTTGAATGAATGAATATTCTTAATCACTTGGACATAAATGGAGACATTCTTTTTGAACAAAGGGGTACTATCAGAGAACCAATGTTGAAACACAAAGAAAAAAAAAAGAATGAGAAATCAGAACTGTCACAACTTGGAGGTGAGGTCAGGAGGAGATCCAGTCTGGCACTCATATTCTCTTTCCACTGACAGTTTGGAATCATCTAAAAATTCCTGGAGGTCCTTTGCTGAGTAACATGATGGCTTTGATGTTACCTAGATAGATTATCCAAGGTCCTGCTCAGACTTGAGGCAATAACATCATCTCCCCAAAAAGCTACCCTTAAACACATTTTCAAATGAAGTTTCTATGTAAGTAGTTTCTGCTTGCCAATTTCTGTTTATTTGATTCAAGAGGAAGGGAGAAATATCCTTTCTTCCAATTTCCCAATTTTTAATGAACTACAACCATCTTCCTATTTACCTGATTTCAAAAATCTATGATTTACATTCCCCAACTGATAAATGGTCAAAGGATATGAACAAGCAGCTTTCAGATGAAAAAATTTAAAGATATCTATAGTCATTTGAAAAAATAATCCAAATCATTATTGATTAGAGAAATGCAAACTAAAGCAACTCTGAAGTACCACCTATCAGATTGACTAAGATGACAAAAAAGGGAAATGATCTGTTTGAGGGGATGTGGGAAAATTAGGACACTACTGTACTATTGGTGGAGTTGTGAACTGATCCAATCATACTGAAGAACAATTTGAAACTATGTCCAAAGGACAATAAAACTGTGCATATTCTTTGATCCAGCAATACTACTACTAGGTCAGTATCTCAAAGAGATCATAAATATTTATAGCAACTCTTTTTGTAGTGGCAACGAATTGGAAATGGAGGGAATGTCCATTAATTGGGAATTGGATGAACAAGTTATGGTATATCATGAGTTGCCAGACTTTAGAAAGGCCTGGAAAGACTTGCATGAACTGATGCTTAGGGAAGCAAGCAGAAATAGGAGTACATTGTGTACATAAACAACAACATTGTGAAATGGATTAATTAGGATAGATATAGCTCCTCTCAAAAATTCAGTGATCAAAGACAATGCTGAGAGACCTGTAATGGAAAATGACATCCACATCCAGGAAAAAAAAACACAATGGAGTCTAATGCAGCACAGAGCATATTATGTTCACTTTTTAAAATTTCTTTTATGTTTTTCTTTTTTTCTCATGGTTCCCCCCCTTTAGTCCTAATTCCTCTTTCCCATTATGACTAAATGAAAATATGCTAAACATGAATGTTGTTTCCCATTACTCTAAAATAAAATACAAACCCCCTCTCTTCACAAATAAGGTCCCTCAGTTACTGATTTCAATCTACCTTTATAGTCTTCTTTCATTGTATCCAATCCCCCCTTCAAAAATCCTATGTTTCAAGTCAAGTTGTTCTCTGATCTTTTCTGGCCTCCATATGAGACAACATCTTTTCTCACCTTTATACATTTGAATAAGTCAATTCCCATCCCTTAAATATAAGCAAGTCCTCTACATTTTTGGTCTGTTGAAATCCTTTTCTTTGTTCAAGATTGAACTCAAACGCCACTTCTTCCACCAAGCATTCCCTCCACCTAATAATTCTCTCTGTCTCTTTCCTTTGTATATACTATAGCCATTCTATTAAAATATAAACACCTTGAGGTCAAGGAGTCTATGAGTCTTCATTTTGCATTCCTGGTGCCTAGAATATAGCAGGCATTTAACATATGTTTTTTGAATTAATTTTGCTCTGGGTGAGAAGGACCAAATAGTTTACTAGATCAACCTTACTCTAAGGGAGACTAGGTATAAGCCCTCTTGATGATGGATTCTATCTCACTTGTTTATTTTTATCTCCAACATTAAATATAGTACCTGATCCAGAATAAACAATTTTGGTTCCTTTGAGAATTAAATAGCTACTAGAAATAACAGTCCAAAAATTCTCAAAGTCACGGAAATCCAAAAGAATTCATTTCTATGAACCTGAGATGTCAAGGGAGATTCTAAGGGGAGTCTGGAGTTGAATCCTGAAACATGGACCTGATTAACTGAAGACAGGGGTGGGGGTGGGGGTGTAGGGAGGAAGGCACTCCAGGAGGAAGGATGACCCTCAATTTTAAAAAAAAAGGATGAAAAGAACAAGACATAAAAAGTAGATAGATGACTGGAAGAGTTTTCACCAAGGAGGAGAGAATTTGCCCAGGAAGGGAAGAGAAGAGATTGGTTAATTCTGGGGAAAAGGGCTGCCCAATATGGTAGAAAGGTCATTGGGCTCAAGAAATGTCTGGAAAACTTTCTAGTTCTATGCTTATGAGCAAATTACATATTTTCTCTGAGGCTTGGCTGAGTTTCTATTCTCCATCTCTTAGGAAAAAGCTTCTTTTTCTTCTGTACGTGGCTTATTTTCATATTACACTTTAAACTCATAAACTCACATAGCTGGAAGGGACCTTAGAGAATATCTAGACTAACCCACTCACTTTACGGATGAAGGTCTCAAAGCAGTTTTTCAACCCACTTGCCTCCTTCTTACAGTTTTCAAAATCAGATGCTGACCAGCTCTTATTACATACTGGGGGAAAAGGTTGACAGACTAGTCCAGTCTAAGATCTATCTCCTCCACTTTGGGGAGAGGTAATTTCTCACCTGATGAAGGAGAAAAACAAAACAGCAACACCTCTCTTTCATGGAAGGTCACTAAATAATACTGTCAGTCTCATCCAAAGTAATATCACTGATGAAGTTCCCCAGAGAGACAGAGGAGCAGCAGAGAGAGCATTTTCTATGTTGGAGCAGGAAAGCACTGGTCATTCCAAATTTGAAAAGGTGATGTCTCAGTTACCCATAGCCCCTGGCTTCCAGAGAGTTGCAAGCACTGGACTTTTCACTTGACAGGCAATTTGTTATTGCGAGTTCCTGACATCCAGGAAGAAGGGTGTAAATTTTTGAGCAGACAATGCATATGGGAATTTGTATAAATGATCTATGAGAGCCTGCACTACTAGAGTTTGGAACCCACTACACCCATAACTTCTGAATGTAACTGTCAATCAAAAAACTGCCTTGTCACACCAGAAGAAGGAATACCATCCAGCCAGATGCAAGAGTTCAACTAACAGGTAGAGAAAAGACAATGCTTCTGATGTCTTGCCAGGAATTTTTTAATTTGCCATCTATGGAAATCACTTACAATGCACCAGAATGAATGACACAAAACCATTGTATGCCTCTTTAACTGATTCCTCATCTACATGTGGAGTTAGCTACTGGTTCCTCATGGACTGAACAATCAGTCAAGTCAACATTCAGAACTTACTATGTGCTAAGTGTTGAAGACAAAAAGAAAGGCAAAATATTTCCTGTTCTCAGGGATCTCATAATCTAATGTGAACAAAGTCCTGAAGGGGAGGTCTTGCTTCTCTAGACAATAAACAATACAGCAATCATTCATCAAGTATTTATTATAAGCCAGGCACTATGCTAAGCATAGAGATTTTTAAAAATCAAAACAACAACAGAAAAGAAAGCAATGCCTTCGATGAAGGAACTTTGGTAATTATTGTAATAGGTAGGGATGAAGAACGAGAGCATTCCAGACACAAGAGCAATCAGTACAAATCCACTTTGTACTCATGTGGAACAGGGGCATATGACAAGATAGTGTAACACCAAAACATAAAATAGGAGATTAGGAATCTAGAGCTTCCTGTTTGAGTGTTGGTTCTTATCCTTCATTATTGAAGAAGACAAAATGACATCACTATGTTTGAGGTAAATTATAGTGTGTCCAACTGTGGCTGATCAAACCAATACTTGGAACACTCTACTATAGGTTGGACACAAGCAGTTTATGTGAGCACCCAGGGTACTTACTCTAATCTTATGTATCATATGTTTCCTTTGAACTGCTTCAATTCTGAGGGCATGCCATGCTGGGCAGTCCTGTGCCAGTGTTTACCATGTTGTATAATCAATTCTAAAGTTCTTCCAAGAGACCTTCAGGGTGCCCTGGTATGGCTTCTTCAGTGAGCACTTGCCTATATGAGTTGTCTATAAAATAGTCTTTTGGAGTGTATTATATGGAGAAAAGAACAAAAAGAATATATTTATACACAGGACTCCTTCAGTTTTCTAACCTGGAAAAATCTCAAACCCAGAGCTCATCAAATAGGGGCCAAGACTGAATTCTTCTGTGTAGACAGTCAGCTATGTCTGTGTAGATGTCTTCTTTGAAGACATGGTCATTCTTCTAAGAGCAATTTCTTTGTGTCTGAACCAAGTCTCTCTTCTGGAGTCTGATACTCAATACCTGTGTTAGAAAGACTGTGAAAGCAGCAGAAAGGAATCTGGGAAAGTTAACTAGTCCAACCCTTCATTTGTCAAATGAGAAAATTGAGGCCTTGAGAGGCTGTGATTTGCACAGACTAGGTATTAAGTTACTGGGTATTAAGCAAAAGATCTAGGACTTGAACCCAAGTCTTCTATGTAAACATGAAGAAGTCATTAATATCTCTAAGCCTCGTTTTTCTTATAGATTAATATATTAATAGTATTTAATTAACTAATGGTATTTAATTAATATATATACTACAATTGAGACTACTTACATCTTGGGGATGTTATGGGGAGAGAGAGAGAGAGAGAGAGAGAGAGAGAGAGAGAGAGAGAGAGAGAGAGAGAGAGAGAAGGGAAGAGGGGAGGGAAGGGGGAGAGGAAGGAGGAAGGGATGGGGGAAGGGAAGGGAAGGGAGATGGACCAAAGCCTTGTTTCTACCACTTAACTAACTTTGTTGATAACCAAATCTCTTTGCCTCTCTGGGTCCCAATATCTTTTTCTGCAAAATGGAAATAATTATGCTTGTTCCATCACCAAAGTCAAGAATTGCAGCAAGGGAAAGTACTCTGGAAGCCCGAAGGTGTTATATAAATCAGAGTTGTTCAGATGATTATAAAGCTATGGCTCGGCCTTCCTCTGAAAACTCCTGGCCTCCAGATTTGTCTCTCTGTGGTGATTGAGAGACAGAAGAGGCCTCCAGCACTCTGGGAGGAGCAAGGTGGTCCCCACCCCCAGGCCCCTTGCCTCTGTTTGCTTCTCCCTTCCTAGCCTCTCCATAGGGGTGAGGGGAGCCTGGTTTTTCTGGCAGGGACTATGTTTGTGGGACCCTGGGGCAACTAGAGGAGTCACCACCGGGTCTGAATCAAGGGCTCAGTTCCACAGGCCGCCCAGTTCTGTCTGGGTCTCCTTCTTTCAGACATTTTCCCCGAATATTTAACCTAAATGTTTCCCTGCTGTAGCTTAACCCCATTACTGCTGCTGCCGCTGACCTCAGAGCCTAATGAGAATAATCGATCCCTGTTCTCTGCATAATATCTCTTTACACATTTCTAGACAGTTCTCATGTGTCCTCCCTCAGGCATTCTCCATTCCTAGACAGAACACGCCGTGCTCTCTGAATCTGTCTAGTTTCCCTAAACTCTCTATCTTTGGGTTAGTCTCCTCTGAACTTTGTTGATCTTTTTTGCTTTTAAATTTTTTTAAATGGTCATAAATTTCCCCATGAAGTACCAAGAGAACAAGTGGATAACATTGGGGCCAATTAATAAACTAAGTTTTAAAAAATAATCATATAACTTGAGAGCTACTATAGATTTCTTTTTTTTTACTTCATAAACTGCTTTCTCTCTCTCTATTCTGATTCAGTCCTCAAAATAACATTTTGAGGTAGGTCGGGCAGACTTTATTATTCCCCTTTGGCAAATAAGAAAACTGAGGCACAGAGAAAAAAGCCACTCAACTAGTTAGTTGTAACTGGGGCAAGAATCTAAATCTTCAGCCTCTCTAGTTCTCACCAGCCAGCTCACAGTCTAACTGCCTCTTCTAAGGATTAACCCCTGAACCTAGAGTCACAGAGGGAGAAACTTTTTGTACAAAATTTGACCTGATATACATTAGGAAAAAGACCTAGTACTAAAACAGGTAGGCAGATTTGGGGAGGGAAAGCTACCCAATGACATGACCAATCATAACAGAAAGATTTAGAAATAAAGAAATCTCTCACAATGTTGACTGAGTCCTGGAGGTCTGTACCCTGGAGAGAGGAAGGGAATGCCAGCAGGTTCTGAAATTGTCACTTCTCCAGGAGATCTTCCCTTGGAATGCATAGAAAGTAATTTGTTCCTGTTGGAAAATCTTTTGCAAAAACAAAAACAAAAACAAACACTTTAGTGGTCCTGAAGACCTAGGGCTGAGTCACAAAATACTCTCATTCACTCAACAAATACTCACTAAATACTCTAACAACAGTCAAAAGCTAGGGTTTGCAAAGTATCCTAGGCAGGGTTTGCAAAGTATCCTACATCCATTTCCTTTTTTTGATTCTGACCACAACCCTGAGAGTTTTCTAAGTCTGCCCTTTGTTATAACTACCACAGAGAAGCATCACAAGAATGTTTACAGATGGAAAGTTAAAAATGGCATTGAAACTTTTGTATATATGCATGGGTATATGTGTATATTGTATTTCACGATCATATGTGTATACATGTAGATGTGTGTACATGTGTGGTGTTTACATGTCATTGCATTGTGTTGTATGGGTATATACATATTTGTATATAATATATATTATATATATATATATATATAATATATATTATGTTGACATCTAAACTCTTTGAGAACAGGAATTATTTAATTCCTTATATGTGTCTCTCCAGTAGCTAGTTTAATGTCTGGCACATAGTAGATGCCTAATAATGCTTGCTGTTCTCTATACACACATACATATACCTACACATATAAATAGATTCTACCTGATTCTCTGGTATGTCTCTCTGTCTGTCTTCTGTCTGTCTTAAGTAGGTACAGACATATTAGGCATCATGTAGTCAGGAGAAATCTAGGTTCAAATTCTAACTTTGTCACTCATGGTCACAGGCAAGCCTTAATTTCTGAGTCCATTTTCTCATCTACCAAATATGGACAATAAGAGCTGGAGAACTGTCTCAGGGCTTTGGTAAGGATCAAATAAGGAAAGTGCTTTGCAAACACTAAAGCCTAATATTCAATGATAGAGTAAGTATTCAATGTCATAGACACACCCAGGGTTAACTAACAGCAGCTTAAAAATACTTGTGACAGATTCCCATAGGCTCTAAGAGAGAGAGAGAGAGAGAGAGAGAGAGAGAGAGAGAGAGGGGAGAGAGAGAGAGAGAATATTCTTGCTTCCTTCTGGTTCATTGACCCTCTTGGATGAAATCCTTTCTGCTGAGTCCAGGAAAAGCAGACACTTTGCTACCAATTTTCCTCTCAACTTTCCTTTTTCTCTTTCCTTCTTGTGGTTGGTTACTGACCTTCCCACCCTCATCCTTGTAGAAGAGATCTCAAAGTACCTACTCCCCTCTAACTCTTGCACCCATTCTTCCCTCTCCAAGAGTGGTGGTTCAGGGCCCTCTCACTTCTTGATGGGAAAGACAAGGCAAGGAGTCATCATCTACAATCCTGGTAACATAGAAGATGACCTAAACCTTATAATCTATCTTGCCACTATACCCTGCATGACTTCAAACATTGCCGTCTGATCTGAAAAACCTTCCTAAAGATTTTTGGCTCTAGTCATTTTTCTTGTATCTCAATCTTGGGACCATCAGACTCTTCCATCCATCTTGCCAATAAATCCTTCTACATCATTATCTTCCCCATTAGAATATAATAACAGGAAGCATCTCACTTATCTTTGTATCCTTAGAACAGCACAATAATTGGACTGTAATAAAAACCTCATAAATGCTTTTTTTAACTTTTCATTCTTTCAACAATAATTACTTGAATTTCTCTAACCTTCTTTCACCCACAAAATTCATATTCATCCTTTCAAATAACCTTGAATCTTCTCACAACTCTCTGGGGGCAAAGGTACCATCTCTATCAGAAAAATAAACTAAGGTCTTCTCTTAAACTCAAAGAACTGGTAGAGTCACGTAGTAGACAAAATAAACCAAATAGAAAGGCCTATTCTACCTTGCAGGATGGGTAGACTGAAGACTCTACTGGAGACTGAAGTGAAGGAGGATGTACAGTTGCTGCTGCAGGATCTGCTTGAGGATGAAGGAGGAGGATCCCTCCTACCCCCAGCCCTACCACCAAAACTCTGTGCAGCTGAAAAGATTGTAATTAGCAGATAGCATGGCTTAATCCTGTTGTGGAACTGGACAGTACTCCTCCCGCCAATTGGTCCAAGGACAGCCAGGTGAGAACATGAGCAATATGCATTTGGCAGATGTAGGTGACTTTTATTTCTTTCATGAAGAGCTTCCCCTCTACAATTCAAAGGGGAGAGAAGGGAAGGAAGCACTCAACTATTAATCATCTACTATATGTTAGACACTGTACTAAATTGTTACAAATATCTTATTTGATTCTCATAACAACTCTGGGAGATGGGCGTTATTATGGTCTTTGAATTTGGGGTGTTTCTTTACAGTTATGCAAACTATTCATTATTGATAGTGAATAGAATTATCCATCCCTCCAACCCAAGCTTTCTTAATCCAATCGCTCTCTTTTCTCTGAAATAGACATGAATTGGGTAGAACAGGGTGATTGGCATGTTGGGCAAGATTGTCTCAAGCCAATAGACATTTATTAAGAGTATACTATATATGAGGAATTAAACTAGGACTAGGACTACAATTCCTGTCCTCAAGAAGAGTACATTCTACTGGAAAGAAGGAGGGGGGGTACAAGGAAGGACAATGTTATAGTAATCTTTATTTGATCACTGCATTATCAGGGTCTGCTTAGAGTCCAATCATTTCTCCTTTCCAAATATTTTTAATGCCCCCCTCAAAATTTTGGGGGGGGGAATTATCACTTTACATTCTACCATTCTATTATACAGGTAGAGGTTATCTACCTTTCTCCATCTCATCTAAGATAAAATCCATAAAGACATGAGAACCTCATGGGTGATTTAGAAAGATAGCCAAACCTATGAGCCCTTGTTTACTAATGGACCCATACAACTAATATTTGTTAAGTATCTACTATACTGGCTACTATGTTAAGAACTAGGGATACAAAGAAAGGAAGGGGGACAGTTACACATTTGAAAGCTTTTAACTCAAAGCAAAGAAAAAATATTAATGATGATGGTAATAGCTCATATTAATATGACTCTTTAAAGTGTTTTACATCCAATATCAGAGCAACTAGATGATACAGCTGGGACTGGAGTCCGAAAGACTCATCTTCTTGAGTTTAAATTCAATCTTAGCTTTATGACCCTAGGCAAGCCACTTAACTCTATTTGCCTCAGTTCCTCAAATGTAAAAGTAACTGAGAAGGAAATGGCAAACCATTCTAGTATCTTTACAAAGAAAACTCCAAATGGGTTACAGAATCTAACATGAGCAAAAGCAACTAAACCAACAACGTTCACATTTGACCCTCAAAACCACCCTGTAAGTAGATTCCATAAGTTAATATTCTCCATTTTTGCAATGGATACCAGAGTTATTATTATTATTATCATCCCCATTTTAGAATGAGAATGGGGAAAAACGTGCCTCAGAGATTTGAAGTTCCATGATGGCTAAGTGTAAGTCAGGGTTCAAACTCAGTTCTTCCTGAATTCAGATTCAGTCCTGTGGCCTGTCTTGATGCACTCTCCTAGTCTATAATAATAGGAAGGTTGAATTAGATAACTCTAAGCTCTCTTCCAATTCTAAAATCATCTATACATTGGGTTAAAAACTCAGAGCTGATACACCTTGTCCATAAATTAGTACAATACTCTCATTTTACAGATAAGGAAACTGAAGCTTAGTGAGTAACTTTCTTTCTCAAGGGCCCATAGTAGTTAGGGATCCAAAACCAGGTTTTCTAGCTACAAATCCACCATTCTCTCCCCTGCACTACAGAACATTAAAAATAATAATTTCATTTTAAAAAGTGAATAACCAAGGAAGACTTGAAGCTAAAGAAAGCAGAGAGAAGTAAGCTTTCTGGATTTTGCTCCCTATTTAAAGTGGGGGCAGGGAGTTTCAGCTGAGGAAGTTTGGGGAAAGGAGTCTAGCTGTAGAAACACCAGCTATCTGGCCCCTGCCTGATACCTGAGAGGCAGAGGAGGTGGCCTCCTTCTTGTCTCTGATTAACATGCTTTGTCCTTCCATTCAGCTCCCCTCCTTTATCTGTTCTAATGGATCTGCAAACAGTTCCCTTCCCCTCCCCTCTTTTCCCCTACAGACACCCAAGTTTTGCCACCTGTGACTTACAAGGACAAAACGCATACACATGATACCTAGCCCGTTGTAGAGTGAGATAAGACAGAAGTTTGTCCAAACAGAATGGTGGTGTTGTTTTTATTTTTTTTCCTAAAACTTCTCAATGGATTAGAAGAGAGATGACTGCAGCCAATTTAGACTCAGTTTCCATTGCCCTTGGAAAATAAATAAGATCATTTGCCTTAAGGTAAGGAACTGGCAACTGACTGGGTTTACCAGCAATCAGCATGGCCTTTTCCATCCAAATGGACCAGATGTGATGAGGAGTTGTGGTTTGGACAAATATTAGAAATAGCAATCAGTCATGATTAGGACCAGTTAGGTGCTTCAACAGGTAAGGTTTCAATTTAAAGAAGCTTCTTTCATGGTCTCAGCCAGATGAGCTGTAATTTAGAGGAGAGGTTAGCTTAGAAGTTATTGCTGATTGCATCAGAAAGAATTTTGTTGGGAGCAGTCAGTTGTATGCAGAACACCCTCTGGGGTCCTGAGGTCTTAAGGGAGCCTTTGCTTATTCAGAACACAATAAATAAGGGGACTGGGGGAGGGGTGGGAAGGTCTAAGAAAGGATTGATTTAAGGAAACATGTGTTAATATTTCTGGATCCCCACAAACATTCACGTTTAGTCTACTCCAATAACAATTTGTTATATTAATTTAAAAAATAATATGTGTGTCTGAATTAATGCCATTAGAAAGGAAGTTTCAGTCATAGTACCTCTTCCCCAAAGTGATATTCCTGAGTTACACAGCTCCCAGGGAGGTGAAGACTCTAGATCAGATATTGGACTGTTCCCTGGAAAGATGCTAGTGAAGGGGATAAGCTCTGTCATTCCCAGCATGCCCTGGGCTTGCTGGACTATGTGCTACATGAAGACAGGGTCCAAGTCTTAATTATCTTTGTATTCCAGTAGCACTCAAAACCCAACATGGTTTTCATACATGGTAAACAAGTAATGCTTGTTGAATAAATGAATGTTTGAGTCAGGCAGAAAGAGAGCGACTTAAAATGAATCCTGTGTCTATCTGCACTTACATTATCCACACCAAAAGCATTTATATCTAAACCATTGATTCAAAAGTAGAAATTATAGGTCCCCAGTCCCTTTTTTATATTTATGAGCAATTTTTGAGCAAATATTTTATACATTTTTCCATATAGGCACAGCCTAGGGCAGGCCCCTCATCACCTCACCCTTGGACTATTGTGTTAGACCTCTGGTTGGTCTCCCTGCCTCCACTCTCTCTATGTGTCTCCATGTCTCTGTCTCTGTCTCTGTCTCTGTCTCTGTCTCTCTCTCTCTCTCTCTCTCTCTCCACAAGCTGACCCCTTCCTGCCTTTCCTGTCTCCTCATATCTTACTTGCCTTCCTATACTCTAATACTCAGTCACACTGGCCTACTTATTCCTCAATCATGACACCCCTTCTCATGCTGTCCATTTGCACTGGCTGCCCTCCATGTATAAAATGCATTTCCTCTTCACCTCTCTCCTAACTTTCCTCAGCTTACTTCAAGACTCAGCTCAAAGCCCACCTTTTACAGGAGGCCTATTCAGCTTTCTCCTCAGCTGCTGATGCCTTCCTCTTTCAAATTATTTTCAATTATTATGTGTGAATGTGTGTTTATGCACACACAAAAATAAAGACATCTGTATATATAGATAGATAGATTCCATGTACATAATATTTTCATGTTAGAATATATACTTCTTGAAGAATACTATTTTTTACTTTCTCTGTATCTCTAGCAATTAACAGTCAAGCACGTCATATTCCTTAAATGTTTGATGCCTGTTGAATGACTTGCTGATAGAGTATAGAACTTGCAGTGCAGAACCTTAGATTTATATTTCTCATCTGACACTTATGATCTAAGAGTCCCTGGACAAATCACATACAAAGGAATTTCCTCCGTTGTAAGTAGAAGGGAATACCATTTGCTCTAAATATCTCAGATGACTGTTATGAGAAAATTGTTCTATAATAAGTTGTGATTAATTACTAAGTTATCAACCAGTCCCATCCCCTAACTAGACTGTAATTCCAAGACAGCAAATTCAATGTCTCCTGGATCTCTCAGACTTTCCTGGTCCTTTCCTAGTGTTTAGCTCTCATAGACTTAATCAGTGGCTGATGAATTGAATCACATAGGTCAGATGTTAGAAACTATGTACAGTCTTTAATTTTCTTACTTATTACTTTGAAAATTTAACCTTTGAATCCTTAAGTACTTTTTTCTTCTTTTCTCATGTGAAGTTTTCTCCCCATTGAATCTCATTTTCAGAGTCATCAGTCTGAGTGTGGGGTGAGAGATGTCTTTTCCTCCATACAAGAGTCACTGGGTCCCCATCTCCCCCCTTCCAGTTCATTCAGTGTGAATGGCAGATTCCTCTGTCAGTGTCGGGTTTCTGATCACCATAGAAACAAACTAGGAGGCAGTTTCATTAATCATTTAGAGCACTAGAAGTCTAGGTCAGTCTGATTGCAGCATATAGAGTATCATCCCCAGCCACATGGGACTCAGTCGATTTGAATTAAAAAAGATTAAGCTGCCCCTATGCCGCCTGGCCCATCAGTTTAACTTCTCATGTAACAGTGGTCTCTGGAGCCATATGGATTAGTGACTGAAGCTATGCATTTATTTTTCAGGATTCGGTGAAACATTAGATGAGTGCAGGTGTCTGAGGGGAAAAGAGGACAGAGATCACATATAGTTTTTTTTTAACTTGTTGCTGTTCTTTTGAAACTGGAAACAATAACTCAGTTTTATTTCTCCAGTGACAGTTACCACTTTTGCTCACCATGAAATGGTACATTTGTTACCTAAGGTTTATGGCTCACTACAAAATGGGCTGCAGGGACTGGGGCAGTCAAGGGCTTAGTGCCCATCCCACCCCCAAGTTGGACTGGGGGTGGAGGGAACTGATGGGAACATTGACATTGTTTCTCTTCGCTCCAGAGTGGTAAGAAATGCATCAAATAAATATTGATGACATTTTGGTTTTACTTGAACCAAGATTTATAGGCCCCAGGAAATTGACTTAGAGGCAGCTACAAATCAATGTGACTCCCAAAGAGATGGAGAGGGATCCCACAAAATGAGCTCCTCTCCAAAGTACCCACCTTATTTATGGACCTCTCCAGGACTTCAAAGAACTTGAGTAACTTAGACCAGACTGGTTTATTGATTCATGGAACTAAGATGTTTCAGGGGGAAGACGGAGGTTACAGTATATTAGGAAATCCCCTCTTGGTCGGTGGGCAACTCTCCATGTATATGAACTGTTGATCTAAAGCTTATTACATTCTACCTTCCTACAGAACTATTCCTAAATCTTTGCAGTTGGTTGGTGTTGTCTTGGGCCAAGGTATTAAGCCAGAAGTAGAAATAACTTTCTATGATCCCTCTTCCTATCATGAAACAACCAATATGTCCAATGTTAGACACAAAGTCAGTGAAGAAGAAAGTGAGGTTGGTGACTTTGCACAGCAACCCCTCACTTAAATCTTATTCACATGCATATCATGGCATCACTTCCGTAATGTCACAGTCTTCTTCAAAATTGAAGGACAAACAACCACAGTGATGAAGAATTGCAAAGGTTTCCATAGCTGCTATTTCTGACCAATTGTTTACTTATGGTTTTTCACTATAATTGAGGCACCTGCTAGAGACATCAGGAATAAAGGCTAGGCTAGACTAGACGAGCACCAGGCTGTCTCCTACCTCACTTATGCATTTTTTGAACAAGGATTTGTCAAGCACTTAGTCAAGCATATGAAAAAGTATCATAAAATAGAATGCAATCTCAGACTGGGAAGCTTCTTTGGAGGCCATCTAGTTTAACCTGTGCCCATATGAAAATCATTTCCACAACAAATAGGACAATGAAATGACCTTTGGAGCAGAAAGACTACAGTGGATGTTACATGACCTCCAGATTATGAAGCTGATGTGCAGCCCACTGCACCAATAAGGCTCTTTACAAATAGTCAGTCAAGGGGCGGCTAGGGGCGCAGTAGATAGAGCACCAGCGCTGGAGTAAGGAGTACCTGGGTTCAGATCCCGTCTCAGACACTTAATAATTACCTAGCTGTGTGGCCTTGGGCAAGCCACTTAACCCCATTTGTCTTGAAAAAAAGAACCTAAAAAAGAAAACAAATAGTCAAGATTCCACCCCAAAGTCCTCTGACTCCAAATCCAATATTCTTTCCATCCCAACATTATATCCCTTATAAAGCTCCTGTGAAGAAATTAAACACTGCCTCTAAATAAGGAAGCTCTGTTTCATTCTCTTATTGACAGGATTTATACTGTTCCTCCACAACCTTCTTGGCAACGGCCATTTTATTGAATCTTTATGGTCTCTATTTTATCCCAAGAGAGCTTAGTGTTGTGATGAGGATCAGAGGTCCTGACTAACCCTAACTCTAACCCTAAATGCCTTTTTTTCATATTCTCACCTATGTGTCTATGGCCAAGTCATCTACCATTCCCAGATCTCAGTTTCCTTATCCATAAAATTGAGAGGGTTGTGGTAACTGGTTTCTCAGGTTCAATACAACTTTCTATGTAAAGAGTCTTATGGAAAGATCTGACCATATCACCACCCTTATGAACAAACTCCAGTGGCTCCCTATCACCTTCATAACCTGCCTCTCCCCACCTTTCCAGTCTTCTTACTCCTCATGTGGTCACCAAATTCTTTATGGTCCAGAAACATTGATCTCTGTGTCTTCGATGAGACAATCCATCTTCTATCTCTGAGGATTATCACTGGCTTTCCTCAATGTCTGTCCAAGTCATAAAAAATTATCTCTAATGTATCTCTTTTCCTTAATCCTAATTCCTCATACCAAAAATGACTAATCTGTTTATCAAAATTATGTATGTATGTATGTATGTATGTATGTATAATATTAACCTGACTATTTGCCATTGAGGGGAAGGGAGTGGGAAGGGAGAGTGGAAGGAAATTTTGTAACTTAAAAATATACATGTGCATATGGATAAAAAAATAAATAATAAATTATTTTTAAAAAAATACTTTTCCTGATTCCCTTTAAGACTTGTGCTTTCGCCTCTGCTGATTATTTCTAAGTTCTCCTGAATAAATCTTATTTGTACATAGTTGTTTACATGCTATCTCCCTCATTAGATTATGAGCTCTTTCAGAACAGGGATTGTCTTTTACTTTTCTTTGCATCTCTAGCATGTAGCATAGGGCCTGGTATAATGTAGATAATTGATTTATGAATTGCTTTCCTTTGGAAAAGGTTATATTTGTTTTATTTGCATAAAACCTGCTTAATTCTATGCAATCAAAAATATCCATTTTATACCTCACTTTTCTATATTTTGTTTATTCATAAATTGTTTACCTATTCATAAATTTGATCATAATAGGATCCACCTTCTTCCAATTTTCTTGAAATCTTCTCTTTATGTCTAGATTATGCATTCATTTTAACCATATCTTGGTAAATGATGTTAGATCTTGGTCTGGACAAGAGAAATATCCCTAACAGTATTTATAGTTGGAAGGAAATCTTAGAAAGCATCTATTGCTGTCCCTCTCATTATACAAAGGAAGAGGTTAAAACCTAAAGAGGGAAGGAACCTATGCAGAGACTACCAGGCAAAGAACAGAATAGATATTTTAGTATAGCTTAGAGGAGAGGGCCCCTGAACTTCGCGTCCTAAAGACCTATATTTGACTTCTTTCTTAGATATATCTACGAGCTCTGTGCTTCTGAGAAAATCACATGACATCTCTGAGCTTCAATATCTAGGTCTGTAAAAATGGGGCCAATCTATCTCACCTTGTTGTTTAAAAGAAAAAAATGAGAGAATATAGCTAAGATGCTTTGCAAAATTTATTTAGTTTAATATAAATGACAACTTTTGTTGTTTAAATTTCATGATTTTAATCAACTTATCATGTCTTCTCTCACTGTTTCAACCCTATTTGACCTCCCATTTTTCTGAATGTAGTCTACAAACTACAGGCAGGTGACCTTGACTTTGGTTCCTGCCAAAATTCTAGAACATATTATTTTTTTATTTTTTTGCAAGGCAATGGGGTGAAGTAGCTTGCCCAAGGCCACACAGCTAGGTAATTATTAAGTGTCTGAGGTCAGATTTGAACTCAGGTACTCCTGCCTCCAGGACCAGTATGCTATCCACCGCACCACCTAGCCATCCCTAGAACATATTATTGAAGGAATCCTTAGTAAACATCTTAAAAAAGGGAAGAGCAATCACAGAGAGCCAACCATGACCTCATCAGGAACAAGTCACACCACATCCTCAAGGAAATCAAAGACTGACAGAAAACTATAAGGAAGGAAGTCAAAGTCAGACACTGGACAAACTCCAAAATATTGTCCAAAATTCAGCACATTTTTCTGCCACCAACAATTGAGAAGTTAGGTATCCATTTATTTGGGAATGGCTAACTAAATTTCATTATGTGAATGTAATGGAATGTGTGTGTGTGGAGAGGGTAAGAAATGAAGAAAATGAAGAATCCAGAGAAACTTGGAAAGATTTTTATAACCTGGAGCTAAATAACATAATCAGAACCAGAAGAACAATATATACAATAATGACAATAATATAAATGAAAGGAACATTAAAAAGAAACCAAATTTTAAGTAATTATGCAATAGATTCTTAGTCACTGAGAGCAGGTACTAACCACAGTGGAGAAGCAGAGGAATTCAAATGTATTCTACATTGCTAACTATAAGTATTGACTGTATCCATTGGTTTTGCTTAACTGTTTCTCCTTAAAAAAAATTAGAAGGGCATAAAAGAACAGGAGGCAGTGGCTATATCTAGAAATCTCTACAATGAAATATATTAAGATCTTCATTAAATTATTTTAAAGGAAAAGATCATATTAGCTTAAACTTAATTTTTTTCTTTTCTTTTTTGGATAGTGTTACTAAACAGACAGGTCAAGCGAACATGATAGATGGGAGTCTTTAGCCTTTTTTGGTTATATGGACACCTTTGGTAATATAGTTATAGTCTATGTACCTTTGTCTTAGAATAATGTTCATAATTGAATAAAATGCTCAATTTCAATTAGAAGTTAATGAAAATAAATATGTAAGGTTTTTTTAAAATTTAAGTCCATATATACCTAGAAATTTATCCATGGACCCTCAGCTTAAGAAACCTTGATATACTATGCCTTGATTTTATCAAAGTGTTTGGGGAAGTTTCTTATGCTATTTTTGTGGAAAAGTTAGAAAGATTTAGGAGAGATTTATATGATAGTATAATTAGATAGATTTTGAAGTGATGAATGACTGACTCCAGAGAAATCTCAAGTGAAATGCCTCAGGAAATCTGTGCTATTAAACAGTTTTGCCCCTTGCTTTTTACATTTTTATCAGTGACTAGAATAAAAGCATAGCTGTCTTGCTTGTCGGATTTACAGATGGCAATACTGGAAGGAGAGCTAAATCTCTGGATGACAGTCAGGATCCAAAATTCTCTGTGACAGCCTAGAACACTGGAAAGACTCAAATAAGATGAAATGTCATAGAGATAAATGTAAAGCTGCCTGCCTTGATTCAAAAAATCAACTTCAGAAGTATTAGATGGGGAAGGTTTTGCTAAATAGCAACTTATCCAAAAAAAGATCCGAGGTTTAAAGGAACTATAAACTCAATGTTAGTGAGCAGAGTTATAAAGCAACCCAAATAGTTAGTTAATTTAAGCTATATTATGAAAAGCAGAGTATCTTAAAGCAAAAAAGGTCATAGGAATATAGAATGAGGGATAGAAGGGACCTCAAAGGCTAACTTATCCAAGTCTCTTGTTTTATAAGTTAGCAAAGTGAAGATCTGTTTACCCAAATACTAGGTATTAGAGGCAGGATTTGAACCTAGTCCTCTAATTCCTGAACAATGGGCTCTGATGTACTCTGCTCTGGTCAAACTATCAATGTAGCATTATGTTCAGATCTAGACAACATAGTTTTAAAATGGACATCAGATATTTTATTGTGGTAAAGAATTGGAAATAGAGGGAATATTCATTAATTGGAAAATGTATTAACAAGTTGTGGTATATGATTATGATGGAATACTAATGTGTCATAAGAAAGTACTGGCAAGATGATTTCAGAAAAACTTACATGAACTGATGCAAAGAGAAATGAACAGAACCAGGAGAACATTGTATACAGTAATATCGATATTGTACAATAATCAACTGTGAATGACTTAACTATTCTCAACTGTACAATGATCCAATTCTGAAGGGCTTATAATGAAAAAGCTAGATACTTCCCAACAAAATAATGATGAAGTCTGAATACAGATTGAGGTATGTTCTTTTTTTAAAACTTTATCATTCTTAATTTTTTGGCCTGTGTCTTTTGTGCAACATGACTAATATGGAAATGTTTTCTATGACTCACATGTGTAATCTATATCAAATTGCTTGGGGAAGAGGTGAGGGAGGGAGAGAATATGAATCCCAATGTTTTTAATGTTAAAAATTTTTGTTTCCATGTAACTGAGAAAAAAATAAATGAAAGATAAATAAATAAAATGAACATCAATAAACTGGAGAGCATTTGGAGGACAACCAGGCTTGAGAAAGGCCCTGACTTCATTCCATATAAGGATCAGTTGAAGGAACTGGGTATGTTTATCTTATGGAAGAGAACATTGGCAAGGAAGGATAACTGTCTTCAAGTATTTGAAGGATTGTCATGTGAAAGAAGGATTATTTGGCATGACCCAGAGAGAAGAACCAGAAGCAGTGAATGGATATTTGTGCCAAAGCATCACTTCCAGGAATGACATAAGGAAAGAGGGATTGCATTTGGACATCAGAAAACAAATAATAGATTTTTCCATTCTGCAAGCTAGGTTGGTCAAGAAAAATGTTGATTCTAAGAGAGGTTTATCTCCTGCCTCCTATATGAAGCTGACCCAATTTATAGTCCTTTTCCCCCTTCTGGGATAGTCGAGGTGCTTCTGTATTCCCCACAAAAGTGATGCTTGTTTTCACTTTTTGTATCTTTGCCTACACTGTGTCCCCCACTTAGATTCCCTGCCCAATTTCCTCTACCTAAGTGCATCCTCTAAGTCCATTTCAAGACTTTTGGATGAAGCCTCCCTTGATTATCCCAACTCTTCTTACTAACAATAACTCACAAGGTTATGAGTCTTGAAATTTTACAAAGCAGCCCAGTGAGGTTTTGATCTCTTAGTCATTCAACAAACATTTATTAATCACTCCTTATGTGCCAATCACTGTGCTGAGGTCTTAAGATTCGAAGGAAGACAAAAAAATAGTCTCTGCCCACAAGGAACTCACATTCTAATAGAAGAAACATGCAAATAAATAGATACCAAAATGATTTAAACATAGTTGTAGGTTAATCTACCCCAAGGTTTGAGCTGTATCCTTTCTTAGAGAGGGTTCATTCCTCAGATGGTATTGATTGCCCTTAATTGGGGTTACTCATCAGATTTCCTTCCCATTTAGAGGAAAAGATTTTGTTACCTACTACAAGTGACCTCCAAAATGGTCAGATTTATCCTGAAATATGTAAGACTGAAGTCAAAGAATGTCATATAGTGTCTAAATATGAAATAGCCTCTCTTCTCTGGGTATATTGACTATGAAAGAGAATGGGAAGGGTGAAGATTTGGTCTTACTCTCTTGTCCCTCAAAGGATAAGCTTGACAAGCCACCCCTACTCTTGTCAGCACAATTCTCTCACCAAACTATCCCATTTAATATCCTCAAGAGTTTCATTGACAGACTGTCATGGTTGCAGAATATTTGGATCACCTATGAATGAGAGGAAGAAGAGATGGAAGGGATTCCATTCCCTGGTATAACATGGGCCATGGAATTTCTCTTCTGCTTTCTCACTTCTTAGAAAGGGGAGCAGAGGGGGTGGCTAGGTGGCACAGTGGATAGAGCACTGGCCTTGAAGTCAGGAGTACCTGAGTTCAAATCCAGCCTCAGACACTTAATAATTACCGTGTGGCCTTGGGCAAACCACTTAACCCCATTGCCTTGCAAAAACTATAAAAAAGGGGGAAGCAGAAAGGGCCTGAGTTATCTGGCAAATGACATCCCTTAGGTCCCTTATTATAATAGTCAAAATCTTAGAATCTTAGAATTAGGAAGGGATCTTAGAGGTCATCAGGACCAACAATCCATCCAGTATGGAGATTTTTTTCTGAATTCTTACCATTAAATGGTCTTCAGATCACTAAGTTCTTCCATTCAGAACACACTCACTATATTGGTCCTAATTCCATCTTCAAATGGCAGAGAATAAATTCTAACTTTGCGACTAATTACCGTGCTACCTTGGACAAGTCACTAAATCAGAGTATCGGTTTCCTGAGGGGATTTGGCTAGATGGCCTCTATGATCCCTTTCATGCTAATTCAATAATACCATCTCCTCCTTTTCTTATTCCCTATTTTCCATCTCAAATAGAAGTGTTCTCTCCTCCAAATTAAATATTACCAATTCTTTCATCTAGGTCATAGTCATCTTGGAGTTTAAAAAACACATCATAGGTGATTTTGTCCAACTAATATCTAACCAAGAATGCCCTCTACAACATTGCTGAGAAGTGATTGTCCAGCCTTCACTTGAAGACATTAAGTGAGGTGGGGACTCAGAAAACTTCCCATTGTACTTTTGAGATAACTCTGTTGGGGAAATTTTTCCCTACAGAGTCTAAAACTGATTCTCAAATACCATGGCTTTCAAACCTTTTGCCATCTTTGTCACTCTCTTCTGGATGAGTTCTGGGTATCATCTTAAGTGAAAAATCTTTCTGAATATTATCCTACCATCAGAGCTGGGGCATTCTTAAGATGTCAACTTGTCCAGTCTCCTGCCTCCAAGACAAAGTACCATGAATAATAATTCAATGTCATATGGGGGAATATTGAATCCAGACTCCAAGGTTACTACTCTTGAAGGAGGGGGGAATAGGAAGGGGGGGATCATTTAGTGCTTCTCATCCTTCTTCAGTTATTCATTACCAAATCTTCTGGTACCCTTTATACTCAGCTGGAATTGATTGTTCTCCTTTCCTGCTCTTCCCTCCTTTCAAATAAGATTAATTAACCTCAAATATTTTTGTGCCTACTATGTGCCAGCCTGTACTAAATGTCATAAAGTTTAAAAAGAATCAAGACCCTAAAGACATTATAATCTGGGTTAAAGACATAGGAGGTACAGCATGTGATCAGACTCAGGATTCCAGAGGTTTCAGTGATGGTGGTCAAATATGGGAAAGGAGGTCAGAGAAGGAAAAAAGGAAAGATCAATATGGGTTGAAGTTAGCAGGAAAGACTACATGGAGCGGGGGATGGGGCTAGAATTGGACCCTGAAGGATGACTGGGACTTGAATAAACTCCTTAAAGAGAAGGGAAGATAATCTAGGTGGGGGGCATGGGGTGTGAACAAAGGTGTGAAGTTTGGTATGAGTTTGATCTATTTGGAGAAACAGCAAGTCAATCACCCCCAGAAGGAGCAGGAAATTCACCCTGCCTCCCACTCTGGGTAGCTACCTGAGGAATGCTGGCCCCTTCTCCCTAACCTTAGCTAGAGAGGAGCCTGAAGTCCTTGTGTGTGAGGAGAGAGCTGGGAGCCCTGCCTCACTCAGACTGGTGCTGTCTCTGAGCTACGACTGCCCCATCAGCTCAGGGCAGTCTTTTGGAAATGGAGGTAATGACCAAATTAGTGGTTATCCATCATATTCAGTTATCTTTCCCTCTGGCTGGGGAATGTAGAAGCCGAATAAACACGTGCTGCTGACTGTAATCTGTAAAACTCAACTCCCTCATGATGGAAAATGAGTTCAAGATGTGGGGGGCAAAGGGGGAGGGGAAGGGGAAGCTGGCCTCCTGGGTCCAGCAGGTTAATCTCTCTCTGGTGGGGAACTCCAACAAAGCTCCCTCTTGACTCACACTAGATTTTGTTCCTGAATTCTCAATGGCCTTGATGGGACTAATTTGAATTCCCTTACTTTTCAGTGTATCAAAGGGATAACTGTAGGTCCTTGTCTCCCACTTGTCCAAAACTGAAATCACTCTGACCATAGTCACTTTTATTCTCATACCGTCCTCAGCTCTAGGAACCTAATTATAGAAACTAATTCCTATCTGATGTTCAAGTTTCATTGTAGGGAAACAAACTGACATGGAGCCAGGCTCCATGTCAGTTCATTTCCCTACTATGAAACTCTCCCTGACCATCCCAACCCTATGTCTTCTGAGGATCTAAAGTACTTAGCCTATATCTTCCATTATATACTCTTTTGTACAGAATACAGAGGGTTCTTAGAGCAGTGGATTTTTCATGAAATTATCGGGCAGTAAGTAGCCTTAGAAATCATCTAACTCAATTTTATTAGAATCCAGTGCTGATCTTTTAAGATTCTATGATTCTGAAAATAAAAGGAAAGGGGAAATAAATTATTTGTTCAAGATTACCCTGCAGATCAATATCATCAGATAGAATCTGAAACTTCTGGACTGATGTTAAAGCCATGTGGTCTTTCCAGTAACCTTGTCTTCATGAACTACAAATGTCTCCCCTTCAGTGGATATGGCAGGGCCACCTAAATCTAACAAAACAACAATTCAGCAAAAGTAATAGCATCAGTGTGACCTGAAAGGATCAGGGAAAACAGTATTAAGAATTTGAAAGGAGCAGTTGAAGGGGAGATGAAGAGAAATTGTGTTCCCTTTCCAACCTGTATTGCTTCACCCTGTCCATAGGCAATCTAGTGGTCACCTACTCCCAGGGATTTCCCAAACTAAATGTGGATTCCTGATCAACATTAGTCCAACTACAAATCAGAATTTTTAAATTGAAGTGATCCATCAGTCTCTGACTCACCTAGGACTTCAGGCCACCATACCTTGGTTGTTTGGGATTTAGAACCATGTCCTGGTCCTTTTCTGTGTGTGGTGAGAGGGGAAGATATTTGGTTTTGCTGCTGCTATTTTTTTTTTATTTCCATACTTTTCTAAGTTTGATTCAAGAAGAAAATAGAATAATAAAAGTATCTTTCATTGAAGTCAATCATTGCTATTCTTGTTCATCTCTAGAGAACACTGGACTTAAAGCAGAGGGCATGGTTTCAAATTTCATTTTCTTGATTGTAGTTTCTCCATCTGTAAAATGATGAGATTGAATTAGATTATCTCTAAGGCCTCTTACAAATTTCAATCCTATAACCTTTGTGCTGAACTTGATTTTCAGCCATTTATTCCAGAACTAAATTTACGATTCAGGTTGTCTTTCCTAGGTAATCTTTCATAGGTCTAACCTAAGTCTTTCTTACTAAGAATGAATGGCTCTAAATCAATGATCCTTTGAATCAATGAGAGAATGAAAAAACTCATGACCATATAGACATAAAAGGTTAAAGCTGGAAAAGGACTTTATAAATCATTAAACCCTCTTTCCCATTTTATAGGAAGAAAGGAAGGAAGGGAAGAAGGAAGGAAGGAAGGAAGGAAGGAAGGAAGGAAGGAAGGAAGGAAGGAAGGAAGGAAGGAAGGAAGGAAGGAAGGAAGGAAGGAAGGAAGGAAGGAAGGAAGGAAGGAAGGAAGGAAGGAAGGAAACTCTGATTCCCAGAACTTGTTATTTGCCCAAGCTCACAACTGATGATAAGGAACCAAATGTAATCAATTTACTAATATTCTCATTGGAAAACCCAGACAAGAAGGGTAGTCAGTGGAAGAATGAATAAATATTTTTCATTCTCTTTCTGGAATAAAGATGAGAGATGATAAAATTGGCAATACAATCAGTAATAATGATGATAATTTCAGGAATCAGAATAATTTCTTTGACAGGACACTGGTCAAAAAGAGACCAGTCTTTAGAGTATTCATGGACTTACCCTTCCAATGGAGTTAAATAAAATATGAACAATATGATCTACCTATTTCCATTGTAATGTATGGAACCTGATGAAGCTGATTCTTGATGTATATATGGAGGAGCAATGCTCAACACTTCCAAGTAGAGAAAGGTGTACTTTTTCCTTAGCAAATTTTAAATGGGGAAAAGAGTAGTGGGAGATTGATCAGTGAATTGACAAGCATTTATTAAGCTATTTCTATGTTCCAAACTTTTACAAAGAAAGATTTAAACATGGTTTCTGAACTTGAAGATCTCATTTCTTTTTTTTAATTTTATTTAGTTATTTAAGGAAATTGGGTTAAGTGACTTGCCCAAGGCCATACAACTAGGTAATTATTAAGTGTCTAAGGTCACATTTGAACTCAAATCCTCCTGACTTCATGGCCAGTGTTCTATCCACTATGCCATCTAGCTACCCCTGAAGATCTCATTTCTAATGGAAGAGATAAAGCAGAAAAGAAGTTGTTATATACCAGATATGTTCAGTGTAGTTAGAAAGTAATCTCAAAGAGGAGACCCTAGAAGACTAGGAAAGGCTTCATGCCTTTGAGCTTTGAGACTTGAAAGGAAGCCAGGAAAGTCAAGAGGTGAGGAAAGGAGGGAGAGTATTCTTGAAATGAAAATGAAAAGGCATGGAGGAGGAGATAGAGTATCATGTGCAAAGAACCATAAGATGACCAGTTCAGCTGGATCATAGTACAGTTTAAGTTGTAAGGAGACTGGAAAGGCAGGAAGGGGCCAGTTTGGGAAGGATTTTAAATGCTAAACAAAGGATTTTATATTTGATTGAGGAGGTAAAAGGAAGCTACTAAACTTTATTAGACTTCATTGCACTTCAGTAAAATCATTTTGGCAGCAAAGAGCCCAGACTTTAGAGCCTTGTTGGTGAGTATACAGATTATATTCAATATTATCTGTGTGCTGCCTGCCTTAAGTCTCTCCCTACTCCAATCCATTTTCCATTCAGTCACCCCAAGTGATTTTTCCCAAAGCACAGGTACCACTCAGTAAACTCCAGAGACCCCTTTTTGCCTCTTAGAGCAAATTCAAACTGCTCTTTTTGGCATTCAAAGCCCTTTATAACCTACCTACCTCCTGTCTGTCCAGTTTTCTAATACCTTACTCCCCCACGTGAACCCTTCAGTTCAGTGACATTGGCCTTCCAGTTGCTCCATGAACAAGACATTCCAATCTCTCAAATCTAGGCAATTACTCTGGTTATTCCCCATTCCTGGAATGCTCTCCCTCCTCTACTCTAACTACTGACCACCCTGGATTCTTTTAAGTCTGAACTCAAAATTTATCTTTTACTTGAATTTTCCCCCAACAACCTCCCTTAATTCTAATGTCTTCTCTCTGTTATTTATTTCCTCTTCATCCTGGATATAAATTATTTGTATGTATATATACATATATATATATATATATTCCTTTGCATGTTATCTTTCTAATTAGATTTTAAATTTCTTGAGAATTGAAACTAGCTATTGACTCTTTTTTATCCTTACTCCTTAGTACAGTGTCTAACATGACTTAGGCATCTCCCCCCATCTCCATGTGACATCTCAGTGCTCATTCTTCCTACTCCCAGTAGGACTAGCAAGTTGGATTTCCAGAGTAATTATTTCTCTAATCAGAGCTCTAAGATAAGCCTAAGAAGTTGAGATTTCTAGTTCTATTGCCCATGAGCCCCCCCCCCCAATCTGGTATGCTTCCTAATGCCAATTAACTGGTAAATATCTTAATATCAAGCAGTTGGCATCAACTACTAAGAAGTTATAAGCAAAGTAAGAAATATCAAAAACATTTCCCCTAAACTGACAGTACACTCTCATCTATGCATACACGGTCTTTAAGGATATTTGCTCAAACTTAGAGTTTTATGTATAATACCCCCTTCTCTAAACATGAGGTATACTCTCCCTCCTACATATGCATAAAGTCATTGAGGAGATTCAGCTCAAAAGAAGGAACTGTATTCAGTAAGGAACTGAAACGAACATTTGGGAAATACATGTGGCTCAAGGTTACTTTTTGGACCTGGGAGTCTTTTTTTCCCTTTTACAGAATTTCTATTGCTTTTTTCTGGGTGTCTTATGGCCACAGAAAAGTTGTATATTGTGTCTTAGCTACTAGTCAATGCCCTATAAATATGGACTAAGCAAGTGCTTCTCTCAATTGACTCTTTACCAAACTCAATATTTGCAACTATCATTGTGCCACCATTTTCCGTTGCTGGACCTCTGATGGCTCATCAGACTTTTCAAAGGGTATGAGGGGTGTAACCCAGGCCAAAAATGCCTTCATAAGATTATGAAAGAAAAACTCAAGAGACAAAAGAAACATGAACAATAAGTTTTCACAGATACATGACAGATGAGTGAGAGATGAGGCCAATCAATGGTCCTTCCTCATTCAGAGATCTAAAGTCTTGTTCTTCCTTCATTCAAAAACTTCTAGTAAAGAGAATATATTAGAACTTCTATTCAAACCTTTTCCATGCACTCAGTTTTGGTATAGTAGCCAATTAAAAGATTTATTTTGGTCACCATACAATTGCTGGTGATGTTTGTCCTTTGTTTTCAAAGAAGACTGTGATATCAAGGAAGGTGATACCATGTCAAGCACATGAATTGAATTTTAGTGAGGGAGTACTATGCTGAGTCGCCAGTCTCACTCTCTCCTCCAGAGTCATCTGGGTCCAGAGCTCAGTTATGAATCAGGATGATTGGAGATGGCCCAGCATATGAGGCAATCAGGGTTAAATGACTTACCCCAAATCACACAATTAGTAGGTGTTAAGTATCTGACCCTCCCAACTTCAAGGCCAGTGCTATATCCACTGTATCACCTAACTGCTTTTACCATACAGTATTCCAATAGGAAAAAGAGGCTGCTGTAGCCTGCTCAAAGTAGAAGAAATAAGCTACCACTGCACATACTCAGAAGCAGGCTCACCAATGTTCCATGTGGAGTTTTGGGTGTGGACAAAAAATACTGCCCATACTTTGTTAAATCCACAGAGAAGCAAAAATGCATGAATGCTCTAAGAACTGAGTCTTCATTAGCCAGTTCCCTATATCCATGAGGATTTCCACGGTAACAAAACACTTTACATATATCATTTCAAAACTATAAACATGGCATAGAACCCATAACATTACTTACATGGGCTTATCTAGGTGATATTTTCAATTCAATCCAACAAATATTAATTAAGCATCTTCCACATAAAATTCATTAGACTAGTCCAGAGGATGAAGAAGGAAAGAAAACTGATCCTGTTCCCTAGGAATTTACCTTCTACTTGGGAGATATAACATATATGAAAGTACTTTGCTTTGAAAAGAGGGTAGGATTCTATAACCCAGCAGAAAAGAGAAAGTAAATGATTTTCAGACATAGGAAATGGTTTATAAAAAGATATAGAAATAAGAGATGAAAAGCTATATACATATCAATAGGCCAATTTGTAGGGAAAGGAGTAGGCCTGAAGGAGAGAAATATGAAAAAGACAGAAGATATAGAAAGGTATGAGACAGACTATATAAAGGGCTTTAAATTTCAGAAAATGAACTTTTCATTTTGTCAATAGAGACAATAGAGAACTATTGAAGATGTTTTAATTGGGTAAAGTATGTGTTCTTTGTTCTAATAGCATCAGTTTGGCAGCTATTTGAAGAATAGATTAGATAGATGGAAAAACTGGAGGCAGGGAGATTGATTACAACCCTATTGCAATAGTTCAAGTGAGAGCTGATGAGGATCTATACTAAAAGAAGAACTACATAGATTGAGAAAAAGGAAGGCAAAAGGTATATGGAGATAGAATCCAAAAATCTCAGTATTTGATTACATAGAAGAATCAAAGCAGAGAGGAAAGAGGCATGTGACTCCAAAGTTGTGAATATGGATGACCAGAATATTGATGATACCATTAACAGAAATGGGGATACTTGGAAAATGAGTTGAAGGATGAGGATGGTTATATAGTGAATTCCATTTTGGATACATATGGTCTCCCCAAATAGGATTTAAGTTCCTAGTGGGCAGCTACTATTTAATTTGTGTTTTCATATCCCCAATTCTTAGCCAGGATCTGACTCGCAGTCAATACTTAATAAATACTGACCAATTGATTTTATGTGGTTAACTGAACTGAAAATATGTTGGGATGGAGATTACCTTCTAGTCTTTATCCTGTTTACGGGTCTTATACCCTAAATTCTCTCATCTAAATTCTAGACTTTCTTGCCTCTGGGCATTTTCACTGGTTGTCCACCAGAAAGCCAATGTCAATGTAGTTTCTCTCTTATCATCTCTGCTTCCTAGTTTTTTCTGTCTTCCTTTGTGTCAGCTAAAGTCTGACTTTCTACTATAACTCTTTCCCTGTGCTCCTTAATATTAATAACTTCACTCTAATTTATCTTGCCTATAGTTTACCTACATGCTGTCTCCTCCAATAGATTAGGAGCTCTTTGAGAGCTTTTCTTTGTATCTCCCAATGCTTGCTATAAGTGCTCAGCATATAGTAGGCACTTAATAAATGTTTGTTGACTTTTTTGATTTGTTGACTTAATGAATACAGTGGTTAAGAGGATGGAATAGGACACCTGCTCATTTTGTCACTCTTCTATTGGTTCCTATACCACCTGGGTCAGGACCTCTATAAAGGGATCTCTATACCTTATTCCTACATTAGTCCATAGGGGAGTGAATGCCACCTTTCTAAGGGAAATGGTCCCATGAAAGAGAAAATATTATTGTGTTTCATAAACACAGATCCCTTAATTTTATTTGATCAAGAGGGTCAAATCAGATAGGTGAAATAAATTTACAAACAGACAATTGTTACACAAACAGAAAGATTATTATTGGTATTGTTATGATTATTTAACATGCCCTCCATGTTGCTTGGGTTCTCTCCCTTCACCACTGAATTCCACAGAAGCCTCCAGTCACTCTGCTCTCACTTGTTGGGTTTTTGTCGGTATGCATCCTCGGTGGGATCCAACCATATTAAATTGCTTCAAGCAGTCTATAAAATAAAGACAATTTCAATGCCATAAGGAATAACATATCCCAAACCATAAATAAATTAGACTTCTAATTCCATCAAGGCATTCAAGTGATATCACACACTGTGAGAAAAGAACTGGGAAGGATTGTTTGCAGCACCACAAATCAGAGATGGAGTTACCATCTGAATTTATTTACTCTTTTTGGTGATTGGGTTAGAGTGACAGATTATTCCAAAGAAGTCAGTTCCCTCCAGATTGTGATTTCATGTTTTAGCCCCTAACTCATGGCTCTTTTCCTTTCTTTCTTCTTCTATCTCATGGACTGATTCTTCTCCCCTATTTCTTTTTTCAAAGGGGAAAAAAACATTCAGAAGGCATCAGTCATAAGAGAAGCAATCACATTTTGGAGAACAAGGATCAGGGTTCAAAGAAATAAAAGGAAAGTTTTAATAAAAATCTGACCAGCTTAGGAAATAGTAGTTCCATAAGCATTGTGAGTCTTTCTTTTGCTTATATATTTTATCAATTGATCCAATAAGTATCCTTGAGTGCCTACTATGTGTCACTTTTATACTAGGCACCATCCAAGATATAAGAAATAGATAATGTTAGATCTGGAAAGAACTCAGAGAATGCCAAGTGTGATCAAGTATGAAGCAATTTGAAAATTTTGAAGTGTTATAAAAATTATCTAGTCCGATTGATCACTTTATAGATAAGGGAAAAAAGTAAAGAAAACATTTTTCTTGCCCAAGATCCTGCTAATTTTTAGTAGCAAAGTTGGCCCCAAAAACAAGAAAAAGAAAAAATCCAATAGTTGCTCTTCAGGAGTGTTTCGTCTAGCTGAAAAGATAGGACACCCACATATAAAACAATAAAACAGCAACATAAAGCAGTTTATGATTAAGTAGTATCTTGAGAGATAAAGGCAAAAATATCAATTAAGTGTTTTTAAAAAATAAGAGGTTCAAAGGCAAAGGAATCAGTCACTTTTAGCTAGGGGGATAAGAGAACACTTCATAGAAGTAGTAGCACCTGAGCTGAATATTGAAAGGAGAGAAGGATTTCAATAAATAAAAATAGAAGAAGAGAAGTCCACTGCAAGTATGGGAGACAGCATACATAAATATATGGGAAGAGGACATAGAAGGATGAAATCGAGGAATAGAAAGGTCACAGCTTGTCTGTATAATAAAGTACAAAAGGGGAATAGTGTGAAATAAGGCTAGAATGGGTCATATGATGGAGGTCCTTGAAAATTAGGTTAAATAGTTCCTACTTTATTCAAGATTCAAAAAGGAAGCAATTAAAGATAAAGAATAGGGAGTTAGATGGTCAGACTTGAATATTAGAAGGATTATTTGAGCAGTTGTATGAAGGATAGCTCATAGGTGAAAGAGAATGAAAGACTGTTCTAATAGTGCAGTGGAATAGTAAGAACGGCTAGAGATGTAATGGTAGCATCAAGAGGACTTAGCAATTGATTTGGATGTCAGGAATGAGGGGAATGATCAGAGGGGATAGGATTATAGACTTTAGGCTGGAAGGGACCTTAGAAATTATATAAATCAATCCTCTCATTTAACGAATCATGAAATTAAGTCACAGAAAGGTTAAATGTCTTGCCAAGGGTCACATAGGACATTAGTATCTGAGATAGTATTTGAAACTATGTCTTACAGACTCTGAGTGTAGTGCCCTCTTCATCTTACTGCCTCTCAAAGGGGCATGTTAAAAATAACATTTAGATAAGATTTTGAGAAGGGCAAATGGGGTGAATGATAGTACCACTGACAAAAATAATGAAGTCAGGATGTGGAACAAATTTGGAAGGAAAAGGAATAATTTCAGTTTTTGAAATGCAGAGTTTGAACTGCTGATGGAATATATAGGTCAATGGTTATTAACTTTTTAAATTTCTAGCTTTGAATTCCTTTAGACAGTCTGCTGAAGTAGGAAAGTGTGGAACAAATCCTTCTCACCTCAAAAATGATCAGAGCTTAGGATTCCTCCCCTCCTCTCTCCTTAAGCTGACCTGAATTCCTTGTGAGTTGACTATGAATTGTAGAGACTAGATCTGAGGCTCTGGTCTTCCTAAATCAACCCTCTGTAAATGGTGCAGGTGGCAAATTTGGTCTTTAACATTCCACCCCAACCCTAATCTTCCTGTTTCCTCTGGAGGCTAGTGCCTTGGGCTCTACTGACCTAAATTCGACCCCACTCCCATAAAACTTGCTTTCATGAGAGCTTTTCACATTTTATATACATACATATATACATATAATTATATATGTATGTATTGAATATATATGTATGTGTGTATGTTTATTTTAAGTCTAGTCCCTGATTGTTAAAGGAAAAACTTCGACTTAGCTAGAAGGATTTCATGTGCCAAGAGAGAAAGAGATAGAGGCAATCTAAGGGAAAATACCTTTCTTATTGACCCTGAAACTATTTCCAGTAGGCAGTCGACTATTTTGCCTATAGGTAAAATCCTTTGTATTAACCAATAGAACATAGTGCTTGGAGAATCAATTTTGAACAACTGCTTTAAATTCACTCCCATGGCTAGGACTCCTCATTCACTTGATAGAAATATCAATAGCCTCATAAATGACTCCAATTTCAGCATTCTGAGAACCTGATTCATTTTATCATCTACTCTGGCTGAATATCAAAGCTCACACCATTTTGACTTTTTTTTCCTTGTATCTACTTTCCTATTTCATTCAGTTCAGTACTTTTACTTGTAAAATCCATAATATTTCCTCCTGCTTGGTATTAGGATAGCTTTGGACAACTGCCCCAGAATGAAAAACTTCCTTCCAGCATGCCTCAGCCATTTGTCTCACCTCATCACCCTTAATATGTGAAACCAAAGACATGAACCCAAGACTGACCTGACTCTTCTCCTGTTCCATAGGTTCCCCTACATGAAGACTGGCAGAAATTCTGCTCAGAATCCTTGAATCAGTCATATTTAAAATTCTTCAAAAACTATTAGTCAAAAGGAATCTTAGAAATTCCCTAGTTCATTTATAAAATAAAATAAAGAAACCAAGATTTAGAGAGATTTTAGTATTCAGTCCAATGTCACACCATTTATAAATAAAAAAAACTGAAATTTCACTCCATATTTAGTGTTCTTTCCATGAGACATTATCTCCTATTAATCCTTTACATATACATGTAGAATCAGTTCTTCTATACAGCTTGTTTTGAAAATGTGAATTTGAGCCAATGCAATCAATATATTAGGAAATAATTTGAGCATAACACAAATTTTGTATTTGCTCATGTGCTCCTTTGAGAAACAGAAGGAATGAAGAAAACTATACCCAGTTGAACCAAACCCCAAAGGAATACATACATGCCTCAAGCATCTAACAACAACCTCAATTTATTAGGTCTGTTATCCTACAAGGTTGTGTTTTGCTATTCTCTCAAACTTGTGAAATTTTCTATATTTAAGGAAAAAACACTCAAAAAGTCTCAAAAAATGCCCTAGTGCCACATAGATTGTATATCTTCTGTATGGTAGGAACTTTGGGAAAGGTAGACACATCTATACTCACTCATTCTACCTCTTTCTATCATAGGCTCAATTTCCAACCTCCTCATGGCCTCTTACCATTGACTTTATCAGCCCACCCCATGAGAACCAAGTAGCAGGCAAAGACTGTAGATACCGCCTTATTTATTGAATTTATGTATCATGTGTGTCTTAACCACTTGACATGTATAAAACTGTGCTACCATTTTTATTAGGTTCCTATCTCTTATTACAATGTCACTGTCAAAGTTGTGCCCCTAACCTCATTTTCCCCATAAGCTTTGTGGTTTTTATTGAACAATGTTGCATAGAATAATTATTTTCTAGGAATCTGTATATCATTTGATAGTGGAACTGACTGTGCATTACATATATATATATATATATATATATATATATATATACATATACATATACATATATATGTATTATATGTCATTTGATAGTGGAACTGACTGTGCATTTTATATGTATTTATATATATATATATTTTACAGGACTAAATATCATAATTGATAGAGAGCTAAACTTAAGAGTTAAAATCTAAGACCAAATCTTGCTGGATAAATCATTTAACCTTTCAACCTATGTTTCCTCATTGGCAAGATTGGGGTGCTCATACCACCTACCTCATAGGATTATTGTAAGAATCCATTAAGATGATATATGCAAAGTACTATGTAAAAGTTAGAGTGCTACATAAACTTAGTTATTTTAATTAATTATTAATCTATTCTCCATTCATTTGGGACTTTATTTACCTCCATCCAGTTCAACTCAATTTAGTTCAATTGGCCCTTATCCCTGAAGCCTGGAAGTCTGGATTTCAAAATGTAAGTCAGCATTTTCAGAGTTTATTTTCCCCCCTCCAATCTATTTTTTCTTTCCAGGGGACATTTTTGTCTTCTATCCATTTTTAATTCCTCCATCTCTTTCAATGGCCCCAAGGCACACATACCTCCTTCCATCCCTCCCTATGGGATCAAAGTTAATTCCCTACTCAATACCTTTCAATATAGCTGTGGCTAATTGTTCAGCCTTTCTGAAATGCCAGCTGGTTGGGCAATCTGTCTCTAGCAACTGATTAGACCCTGCGTACTACCACTGGCCCTTCACTATTCTCCGATGCAAATAACTGGAAGAAAAAAAAAAGAAGCTTTCTCACCAAGAGAAAATGTTAGATTTAGTCCCCAAGTTATGTTTCATGTTTACAACGGTCTTCTCATCATAGTTAGTTGGATTAAATTTAGTGATTACAAAGATTTTTTGTTTTTATCAATAATACCCTTGATCTTGAAAAACATGAGCAATTTAAACAGATCCCAGATGCTCTAAACCCCACCACATGTTTGCCGTTGTTTTTTTTTTTTTTCTTTTTCAATCGCATTGTATTTGGGCCTGTCGTTTAAATCAATTAAATCTGAATGCTTCTATGGCCATTTCTTTTCTCTGCTTCTAGGGTGAACTTGTACTGATACTAGAATTCAGATCTTACTGAGGAAAAGTCAGGGTTTCAGCTATTCTGCAATTTCCCATGACCAAGCTCCACATTTAACTTCCTTAGAGCCAAATGTGTGGGATGAAATGAGGTTAGATAAGAGTTGCCCTTAGTATTTTCAGTAGTACAACATTCTAAACCACTTCCTATATTTATTTCTCCTGGAGCAACTAAAAGTTCAAGGTGGCTCTCCCCTTTTGAAATGGCTTATTTGGTTTCCTTGTTATCATTATTCATTATTTTGTGATTAACTGACTGGGCTAATTAACAAAAGTCTTTCTTTCAACAACAAAATCCTTCTGATGATATTGATTACTGACAATCGTTGAATGCTAACAGTCTCCAAAGCAACTTCATTGAAGATCACCCAAAGAACAATAAATAGAAAGGAGCATAATGGGTGTTAAAAGATCTCACTACATTACAAGCAAGGATTCCAAAGGAGATTCTCTATAAAAGAAATCATTGAAGGACACACAGAAAAAAAAAAAAGACAAGAAAATCACCCAAAAAGGTGTAGCCCAAACCCTGAATAACTCACTTGCTCCATGGATATTCACACAATGTGATGTCTTTTACCTTTTGATGCCTTCTGACTAGAGCACAAATTGGATTTAAGTGAGGTAGAGTTGCTTGTCATTGGTCTCACTTTTTCTTTCAGAGTCAATGGAAGCCAGTGGCAAGATAAAAGTCAAGACAACCAGCAGTGGATGACTTTGGAGTCTTCCATGTCTAACCAAGCTTCCTGCTTCCACAACCTCCATGACTGATTGAAACAAAATGTTCTCATCTGCCCTAGGGGAAGTTTTCACATGTTTGGGGTAAACACCCGATTAATTCACAGACAGGTTTGAGATCCAGCAATTATCTCAATTCACACAAAGTAAAGAGACCCTAAAGATGTCCTCCCCCCACACCACTTGGATGGATCTCCTATATCCAATGTATAATAGTATAATGTATAATGTACAATAAGAGTCAAAAAGAAATGATAAGTAGGGATGGATTGTGATATGAAAAGAGTAACCCCATTTTCAGATCCATTTGAGTATTAAAATTAGGAGAGCTATGAAAAGAGATCAGGGCTCTAAAATTCCAGGTGGGAGGAGGAATGTTAGTGGTCACCATAATTTCAAATAGAATAATTTCAAAAGAAACCAATCTTTGGCCAGGCAATTGTCAGATTAGGGGGAAGAAAAGGAATAGGAAAGCAAAAAGATAGACCAGTAAAATAACCAGTAGGGAGGTGTGCTAGAAATATCACATTGCTAGAAGTCAGATGACCTAGATTCTATCTTGCTCCACAATTAATTAGCTGATGGACAATCAGAGCAAGTCATTTCATCTCTTTCTGAACCTCAGCTTTCTCATATGCAAAATGTCATTACCTACCCTCTAGGTAGGTCAGAGAGTTTAGCATAGCTGTTGTCTGACATATAGTATGTGCTAATAAATGTTTTTTGACTTAATTGATCAAGAGTAAGAACCAAATGAGAAAATGAATATAAAAGTGCTTTAGAAATACTATGTTCATATATTATCACACTATTATTATTAGAAACATTGTAAATATTTTTCTTATCCCTTCAGCCTCTGAAGAACACTTTATCCGGGAACCTTTCCATGGAAAGGAGAACTATGAAAGAAAAGGCATTTTTGCTCGGGCAATGGGATTGGGCCCAATTCTGTTTTCTGCAGCTATACACCTTTGCCAGATAGAACCCCACTATTATTCTCTTTGATTTCTAAAGAGATAAGCAGACAAAAGCAACTTCCCCCTGATTCCTTTGACCTCACAATTGTTCCCTAGATGGTAGATTTGACTTCAGATCACTGAAGATATTTGCTACCTTAAACAATGACATTATTTTAAAACCAAGCAGAGAAGGAAACTTAAAAAAATCTCCTCTTCAATGTATTACTTATGTCCTCATTTGTAAAATGAGGAAGCTGGTCTACATGACCTTGGTGTTCCATTCTAGTTCTAGATCTAGGAGTCTTCCCCTTGGATCAGGAACATCAGCAGCTAATCTTTGAGGATTGCAAAACAGTCTTGTGTCCAACTCTTCCAGTAATGAGTACCGTCCTGCCAGATCTGCTGAGTTTTCTTTATTTCCATCATCTTCTTCTCCTAATACTACTGATGAGGAGAAATATCTGTCTAGCTTTTTAAAATTTAAGAAAATGTCATTTGAGCCTGGCTGATTTTTTCTGAAGACTCCCTCAGTAGCATGGGTCCTAATCAGATGCAAGGGAATCTTCAGTTATTTAATGTAACTTCATTATTAAATGTAAATTCACTGGCATAAGAGCAATCTTAGCTCGTCCATTTATCCCTCCTCTAGCTTCTTGCCTCTCAGCCTTCCAAAGTGAGTACCTGACCCCAATTACATAGTCGGGGTGGGGTCCCACTTTTATCCACTTTTCCCTAGCTCTTTCCTTCATAGGAAGTGGAAAAAGACTAAGTTTGACCTATGATTAGTCTAATTGAGTCTAAACTCAGTCACTTTTTATAGCTGTTTTCCTTTCTCTCTTTCAGCATTTTCACCTAGATCTTTGTTTTTCAGCCTATCCTCAAGCAACTTATTATCTCTCCAGAAAAAAAGTTTAATCTGTGAACTTTGCAGGTTTGAGAAATAAAAATTCTGAGTTTCCCCAACTCTAGGGCCAGTTGTGAGTTTTTCACTTTGAAGAATCCTGATCTTTATGGTGGCTCCACTCATTTCCCCAGCAGTACTACTAGTACTGATTCACCATCAATAGGAAATATATTCTTGGTTGTGTCTTTGAAAGTGAGGATGTGTTATGTTGAAATATTCACATTCTCTTACTTACTGCTCCTATAACCTATGGCACACATCTGTGGAGCAGCTGGTCAGCTTAAGGGCCCAGTCTATGGATTGGAAATGGTCTTTTTCTGGTCTTTTCCATCCCTCCTATAGGATTTGAACCCTTAGGCTGATTGCATCAGCCTGGACTCTAACCATCATAGAACTCAAATGACTTCCCCTGAATTCATACAGTGACTGACCCTTTAGCAGGCTAGATAAACAGTCATGACCTGTTCTGGCAGTTAATTTGCTGTCAGGGGTCAAGTGCATTGCAGCCTTCTACAGAATTTCTAAAGGCCACTTCAAAGACAATCATATAGCTAAACTGTCTTACAAAAGTATTTAATGAGCATCTCCTTGCTAGTTCTATAATGAAGGGAACTAAGATTGACCTGCTCCTAACCTTTCTTAAATTCAGACCTATAATTAAGTGACAGATTAGAAAGCCAAAAGAGACTGTGGAATCACCCCTTTTGAGGGATTTAAAAACCATTCTGGGATCCATCCTAAAGTCTTCTGCCTAGCTGTCGAAGCCCTCTATAGCCCACCCCCTCTCTGTGGAACCAGTTTTTTTTTCTTCAATGATTTCCCAATCGACATAATTCTTCTGCTCCAGTCAGACAGGTTTTGCCGCTGTCCCCCAAACATAATGGGTATTCTTGTTTCCATGTCTTCACTCTTGTCTTTCCCTCTTCCCCCTATCCTTGAAAATTCAACCCAATTCCCACCTTTGCAATGAAACCGACTCTAGATTTCCCTGAATTCCTATAATATTTAAAGTCTATATTATTCCATTTTTCTCTTGATATCAGATATATTCCAGATTACTGTTCTAGATAAACTTGTCCTATTTCTCCATTTAGAATGTAAACTTCTTGAGGACAAGTTGCTGTCTTATACTTCTCTTTTAACCTACAAAAGGGACTAAATTGCAGTGGGTATTCAATGAAGGAAGAGCATGGGATTTTTAGCCAGAGAATCTAGATTTAAATATACTCCACTTGTATCGAGTAGGACAAGGAACTTAACTCCTCTAAGCTTCAGTTTTTTGATCTATAAAACCAGTGTTCAGTTGATTAAACTCTAAACTCCTTCCACCTCTAAATCCTATAGTTGGTTATCTGTTAAGCTCAAGACATAAACTCAAATAATTTGATTTAACAGATGAAGAAACTGAGGCTAAGAGGGGTTACATAACTTGCTCAGGATAACCCATGTACTGAGTATTGAAATGGAATTTAAATCCGGCTCTACCTGACTCTCAAGACAAAACACCAATATATAAAGGAAATAAACACATTGATGCCATATGTGTGCCTTTTGTATTAATCCAAGCACCCTGAGTAGGTTTGCATGTGACTTGTTATAGGTGGCCTGTTAAAGAGCCTAGAGAAAGTAAAGAATAGAAGGGGGAAGGGAGGGGTGATAGGGAGGCAGGAAAGCCAAGATTGTGTTCTTCTCCACATTTTCAACCTAATCTGCTGCTCAGCTCCACTGCCCAGTCTCCAATTCACACATCTGTTCAGCACTTGCCTGCAATCACTTAGCTTTTATTATTGAGCTTGTCACCATATTAATGTAGCCGTACATTTAAATTGATTGTAATTGTAAATTTCCTGGAAAAAAAACTGATTTTTGCAAGTACCGAATTAAACTGGTGTGCTTAAATTAAAAATAATTATGTAACTATACTCCCATATAATAACCTGGGCCTGCCTCCCTCACTTTCCGCCAAAAAAATAAGTGTTTTTCCATTAATGCATACAATATGTGGATTAATATTTCACAATTAAGGTCAATTTCCCATTCTAAAAGGATGGATAATTAACTAACTCTAACATGTAATCCCCTGACATTTCAATTAAATATGAAATTCCTTATCAACTTTATGACCTGAACTATCAGAGAACAAGTTAATGAGGCTTTTAATAAATAGAAATCATTTTTAAAAATAAATTGAAGTCCCCAATTGCATAGCTGAAGTTGTGTCTGTTTTCCTATTAAACCAACAAGGTTGGAATTTTGGAGGGTTCGCATGTAGGGCACAGCTGGGAAAAATCAGTAGCTCTTTTAGGACAGCCACAGACCCACCCAGAGGGATATAAGAGTGAACCAAGATAAAAGGTGGAGAAATGAAACCTAAAATCTATTCTACAATTAAGATTCCATGATTCCCTTTCCATCTATAGCTTCCTTGGTATGCTAAAGGACATTGGGCCACATCTGATTAGTGAGTTCTGTCCAGTCTCTAGCAGCAGCACCATCAATGGTTTGGAGAGAACCTTAATTTGAATCCTGATTCTATTTCTTGCTTCCGGTATAATATGGTGGGTCAAGTCATTGATCCTCTGTAGGCTTCCACTCCCTTATTTGTAGAAGGAAGGGCTAGGTTAGAAGATCTCCCAGCACTCTAAGAGATATGCTCAACTGGTTCTGATGACTAATTTAGCAAGAACAAAAAGGTTTCAATTTTATCTTATCCTTCCCAGTCTCCATGTTTGAGCAAAGCACATTTTGGACTCCCTGTCCCAATGTAAGATTGCTATATCTCCCCATCAGAGTTCCAAGGGTATCACTATTGTGGTATCACTAATTCCATTCATTCAAGCCTCCACTTGCAGTGCATTTCCCACTCCACCATTAGTCTTTAGTGCCTTGATTCCATTTAACCATTTAAAGCCAATTCATTTTCACAAAGGGATATCTCCAACTTATCTTCCACAAAATTGCTACATTAATATTCCTAAAACTCAGGTCCTACTATTTGCAGTAAACTTTATTGACTCTAGGATGAAATATTATTTCATTTTTACATCATCCATTTTAAGTGTTTTACAATATATATCATTATTTTACAAATAAGTGAATATACATATATTGGTTGGTTCTTGTCTTTCCTTATTAAAGACCAAAATGATATAACTATATTAGAGACAAGTTACAGTGTGTCCAAATGTAGTTGATCAGACCAATATGAGTTCAGAATGCTCCACCACAGGTCAGGCACAAATAATCCATGTGAATATGAACATTTATAATGAAGACCGGAGGGCTCAACCCTAGGGACACATGAATTTTTTTTTTAGGTTTTTTTTGCAAGACAATGGAGTTAAGTGGCTTGCCCAAGGCCACACAGCTAGGTAATTATTATTAAGTGTCTGAGGCTAGATTTGAACTCAGGTACTCCAGGGCTGGTGCTCTATCCACTGTGCCACCTAGTTGCCCCTAGGGCACATGCATTTTTAATGATTCTGCTTTGAGGTATGTAAAATGTAGGACACTGCTTTACATGTGTCGGTGTAATATGAATTTCTAGTCTTCTTACTATATGTCTTTTGATTGGCAATTGAGCTAAAATTCTCTCTCTCTCTCTCTCTCTCTCTCTCTCTCTCTCTCTCTCTCTCTCTCTCTCTCTCCCCCCCCTAACCCTAACCCTAACTCTTCCCACCTCTCAGGTTAGACTAGTGAGACTCCAGCAACAAACAACCTACTTGAAAAATAAGTTTCTAGAGTTCCAGGGTTAGGAGTCCTTGCCAGACTTTGCCAACAGTCAGATCTGATGAAAGTGACCTGCTTGGCCCAACAAAGCATTGGTTCGTAACCAAATCAGAGCAACTCAACCATTAGCTGTGCTGAATTCAGAAGTAAGCTTGATGTTGTGGATGCTTTATAGCAAGTATTTTGAAGTTTAATCCACTATATCGAAGGGCTGTGGTGGTTAAGGAAGAGAGTGCCTCTCTGGCATTGAGGAAAAATTCCTGTTCTTATTATATATTTTCAATAAATTTCCTTTTGTGAAAGTTAGTGAACATTGATTGGTTAAATGATATCATCAGCTAATCACTGGATCAATCAATTATATAGGACAGATACTAACTAATTAATGATTGATATGGGAGAGAATACAACATAATAGTGGCTCAAACTGATAGCACTGAGGTACTTTTAGAACCCTAAAAGGTAAATATAGACAGTAAGCCATACTCAGGGGACTCAAATTCAATGTCATTGGGAGTTTGGAGGACAAGGGAGCTAATATGGTCATGCATACATTGGAGATAGATGTTAAATTTTTTTCTGGCAGTAAACAATTTTAAAAGTTTGGAAACTAGTTCTCTAGGGAACAAAGACATGAGTCCAATTTACTTGCAACAAAGAGATAGGTCACTTGGTGCCTTTCTGCTGAAAGGGATGCAGAATGCAACTTAGCTCTGTGTGAGTGTATGTGTGTATATGTGTGCGTGAAAAAGTCATCACTTTTCAACACTTCTTCCCTCCTCAGCAACACCCCCACTGGGAGTGGGGAATCTGCTTACATTTTCCAACACACAGGATTTAATGAATAACAAAAGCATGTTCTTCCGATGAAATAATTATAACCACATTTGTCCAAAGTAAATAACACAGTCTTTTTTTTAAAACCTAGAACTGGCTCCCAGGTTTTCATTTTGGGATCAGATGTGGAACTTATGTGAGTCCTTGGGAGACAAGCACAGAAACAACCATAGGCCCCAGTCTTCTAAAGAAGCTTTTCCCTTTCCTCATCTAGGGATGAAATGGTGGAACTGGCTCAGTTGGAGTAGTATGATGATTTAATAATCAATGAATGTTGTTATTCATGTTTCATTTTCAAAGAGGACCAATGACATCACAGGATGATGACTTGATTCACTGGTGAATTGGATTTAAGTGAGGCAGAGTTTGGAAAGTATGCCTCACTTTCTCTTCCAGAGTTCCAAGATAAACTTCCAGAGTGGCAAGACAAAAAATCAAGGTGACTGATCATGGCCTAGAGATGCAGTAGATGACCTTGGCATCTTTGATGCCTAACCAAGCTCTAAGCCCTCATAGCACCTGCTTCAGATAACTTTATAATCATTGGAACAAATTGTTTGCATCTTCCCCTTCTGCTGAAGAAGTTTTCATATTCTTAGGATAGACATCCCCTACCTCACCAGTGAGTTACTCTCAACCTGGTTTAGCCTGTCTGCCAAGATGATTTTACAGATGAATAATTCCATGGTGAATAGTCCATGGTGAACTCCTTATATGTATATTCAATTTGACAAGTTTTACTTGAATGTACACTATATACTGGTCACATAGGAAGGGATACAGAGGAAAAAATAAAAAATAGTCCCTGCATTTTAAGGAGTTTATTGCTATTGGGCTAACACCATGCTTACACAAAAGACAAAAGGAAGGCAATCTAAGGAAATTAAAGAACACTACCAACTAATATTATAAGAAAGACACACATAGGAGGAAGCACCTGAAAGAAGAGAGAGAGAGAAAGAGAGAGAGAGAGACAGAGACAGAGACAGAGACAGAGACAGAGACAGAGAGAGAGACAGAAAGAAAAGAAGGAAGGTGGAAAGGAGGAAAGGAAGAAAGAAAGGAGAAAAAAGGAAGGGAGTGAGAGGAAGAGGGAGAGAAGGAGGTTGGGAGAAGGAAAGGAATGAGGAATGGTAGGAAGGAGGGAGAGAGAAGGAAGAGGAGAGAGAGAAAAAAAGAAGGAAGGAAGAAAAGAGAGAAAGAAGAAAAGACCATAGTCCTTGTCCTCAAAGAGCTTATATTTTAAAGGAAAGATAGTGGATTTTTTTAAACTTTGTACATAAAGTGTGTTGTGTGTGTGTAAGAGAAAGAAGAGAAAGGAGACAGACAGACACACACACACACATACACACACACACACACACACACACATACAAACACAGAATTTCAGAGAAAAGGTCCCAGAAAGGAGGAAGACTAGAACAGACCTCCTAGACAGTGGCTTTTATGCTGTCTTGAAGAAAGCCAACATTTTATGTAAATCTTCCCATGTTTATCTAAATTCTTCAACATCTTTTAAAATTTTATTTTCCTTTTAAGGCAATGGAGTTAAGTGACTTACCCAAGGCCATACAACTAGGCAATTATTAAGTGTCTGAGGTCAGATTTGAACTCAGGTCCTCCTGATTCCAGGGCCTGTGCTCTATCTACTGCTCCACCTTGCTGCCCCCTTCAACATTTCTTTTAAAGTAATAATATTTCACTACATTCTTTTCAATTTGTTTAGTCATTCCCAAATTGAAGGGAACCTACTTCCAGTTCTTTGTTAATGGTAAAAATCTTGTTGGGAATATTTGGCTATATGAGACTTTCTATCTTCCTTGGAATATGCCAAGTAGGGCCAGCTAGGTGGTGCTGTGGGCAGAGAACTAGCCTTGGAGTCATGCCGAGTTCAAATTCAATGTCAGACACAGACACTGACCTTGGGCAAGTCATTTAACGCTGATTGCCTTACATCCAGGTTCATCTCTGGGCATCCTGATTCATATGTGACCCCTGAACCAAAGGAGAAAATGGAGAAACTTTGCAAAGCATCCCCTCAATCAAATCCATCCATAGGCATGGCATCACCTTTCTGATATCATTCTTCTTGAATGAAGGACAATCATCATCATGAAGGAAGCTAGGGAAGCTAGGGGCAAAGATGAAGAGGGAGAGCTTTCCAGGCAAGGGGACTGGGGGAGGGGGAACCAGACAAGGAAGAGAGGGAGGGGGAAAACAGACAGAGGAAATACATTGTTGAGTGATAGTGTTGTATGCCAGGAACAATAAATAGGCCAGTATAACTGGATTGTAGCTTTTGTGAAGGGGAGGAAAGTATAAGATTGAAAAGTTAGGATGGGCCGGATTGTAAATGTTGTATTTTAAATACCAAACACAGATTTTGATATTTGATCCTGGTGGTAACAGGGAGACACTGGAATTTATATGGGGAGGCTTGTCCTTGAACATCTTTTGGGGAACTGCATGGAAGATTTAACAGAGTGAGGAGAGCTATTAGCCCAGTAAGCAAGCTTTTGCTTTCTAGATGATGAGGTCCATACTGGGTCACAGGATGGGGGGTCAATAGAAAGGCACAGTGGCAGAAGAAATACAGAGTTCTGACAATTTGACTGGAATGAAAAATACATAAAGGGACATAATGATAAGTCTGGAACCATGAAGCAGAACTGAGTATGAAAAGCTTTAAATTTTAAGCTGAGAAATTTGGAAATCATCCTAAAAGTAAAAAGAAGTCAATAAAGATTCCTAAGCAGAGAAAGTATGTAACCAACTTTGGGCTTTGTTAGAAGCTTTGAAGAATTCCTTTGCTTAGTAAATGAACATGAAGCTATCACAGAATACCTACAAATGCATTGAATTAAGGAAAGGATCCCCCATTCCTGCAAGATGATCATCAAAGCTCCATATAGAAGATATAAAGTAAGCAGATTACACTGCATTTACTCCAAGGACTACGCTCCTTTTGGTGGGTCCTATATTATATAGGTATGGGTTAGAACTGAATCTGCACTACATATTACTATCTAATCAAACTCAGAAACCGTTTTCAAGTCGATACTAACCATTGTCAGGAAAAGACTGGATTTCTTGGTTAGCTTGTGCACAAGATGATTACAGTAAGATAAAGGAGTGATTTTACAACTAAGATGTGCCTGTAGGATCTTCTACCTCAAGGATCAAGAGATGTCTGGGATTTCTTCCTAGGCCTATCTTTTATGTAAAGCATACAACAAGGACTGATGTTATGTGGTTGTGGTTTTAGGTAATCTGGAGGAAAGGACTATATCTGTATCTAAAGGTAACAAAAAAAATCAAGTGGAGAATGGTGTCATCAAAGAGGCTTTTCCTCAGATAAATTGATCACTTTCAGGGGGTATAGCTTTGAGGCTTCTTTCTCTACTATCAAGGAAGAACACTTGGGAAAAGAGACCCTCATGTGTTCTAATTCACGTGATATGACTTTTAAACAAAAGTATCCTGGCAAAATTAGCATGAAACCATCTCTGTCCTGTAGATGAATTTACCTAAAGGTTTGTGAAATTTATCTCTAGTTTTCAGTCTCTCAAATATTTCTATCTCTACTTCTATTTCTTTCTCCTAAAATTCATTCCTAATCTTCAATAAGCAAGCTCTTTAAGCAGAACAAAACATATCAAGAAAGTAGCAGTCCATTTTCCCCAACACAAATAATGTTGTCTTAATACTTCCACAATTACCAAAATCACTCTCTCAGAGACCCTACATGAGAACAGAAGGAGCAGAAATCCCCCCCCCCAAGGGCTTATCTTTCTACCATTCCCTGTAATTTTTCACCTCCTCCAGAGGCAGAAAATAGTTCTGTAGGAATGAGGTCCACACAGGCTAAAATTTTACCTCAATTTCAAGAAATTATATATTTTCCTTACTAGTACTCATGCATGTCTCTGTATGGTTATGAGATTGTACATGCTTGCTTGTATGTATGAACATTTGAAGAAACACAAACAAGAGTCCTTTAGCATTCTGCATTTGCTGATCAGGGAATGACTGCCAAATGAATGGTTTATACTGGAAAAGGCCTGGAGTATCTCACTATTTATATAACTATTCGGCAATGTGGCCTTTTAATTTAGTCCTCATTCCAAATGTATGACGTCTCCTTTTGACACCCTAGAAGAAATGCTTCTCAGATGGCAAGCAGGGTACAGAAACTCTGCACTGCAAAAGAAAAACATATAACCCTGAAAATGAAAAAGCAATTTAGGCCCTCATAGGAAATGCCTAAGCTTCAGGGGATGACGGTAAGTTCTAGCTACTTCATGTGAGCATTTATGAAGTGTTTCAGTCACTAAAATAACTCATTCTTATGGCTTCCAAGTTCACTCTAGGGCAACAGCAGGTCCTCCAAAAATGCACGAGAAGAAGTAAGGTTTGAAGCACAGATAAGAACTGAATCTGAACACGAGCATGGAATGGTAGCAAAGGCCATTCACTGAGTTCTAAGGTCACCCCATCCCAGCCACTTACTACCTGTATGGCCTTGAGTAAGTCAGTTCGCTTCTCTTGGCCTCATTTTCCCCATCTCTAAAAGAAGGATATTGGACTAGATAAGGTGAAAGGTCCCTTCCAGTTTGAAATCTGTGATCCTTTGTCCCTAGGATCTCTCCACTGTATCTCCACTGTACCCTACCTCTCCTAATGATATAGTCTCACTCTCTTGGCAATAAACTCAGACTTTTCTCTGTAACTCAATGCTTCTCTAAATACTGAAAAAAGTTCTCTGGCAACAGAGTTCACATAGCTGAATTGTTACGTCAGGTTCAAGAAACCATATTCTCCTTCCTTCTTGGTGTGTGTACAGGAGAGGTGGTATGTATGCCTGTTACAACAGGTTACCCTACTTTTTTCCAGTTGGTCCTGAAATAGGATTGCCTGTTGACCAGTATTTGGCTACCATGGTCAATATTTTATCATAGAAGTCTTCTAATTCATGTGATATGACTTTGAAACAAAAGTATCCTGGCAAAATTAGCATGAAACCATCTCTGTCCTGTAGATGAATTTACCTAAAGGTTTGTGAAATTTATCTCTAGTTTTCAGTCTCTCAAATATTTCTATCTCTACTTCTATTTCTTTCTCCTAAAATTCATTCCTAATCTTCAATATGACTTCCAGATAATGTACCCCTCAGTCCTACAGTCCTACTTTATCCTGACTTTACTCCCATGGAAGATTTGATCATACGGCTAACCAGTCCAATTATAAACTATCCTCTACCAATAATCCTTGGCCTCTTTATTCTGCATGAAATCTCATGACTCACCAACCCCTAACTCTGGGTTGCCCCTACCATATAGATTTTCCACCTCTCCTTGCTAAACCATGCTGGAGGAAGTCACACATGCTGACTGAGTCATAACTAGGGCAGGAAAACTGGGCCTTTAACCCAGGTCATCAAAATTTAGAGGGTACAATATTTTAAAATATTATTTTATTTCAAAAATTATTATATTTTTACTCCTTCAGAGCATGGAATTCAGAAAGAATAATCAGCTAAACTACAAAGTAGCAGGTGACTTGCTTTCCTCCCCATATCCACAATCAACTGTTTGTTAGGTCTTTCCTAGTCCTATCCGAACCTGCTGCCCCTTGATCTGTAAATTCCCCAGAATGGCCTCCAGTGTATTTAGATTTTCCCTGTGAGACAGTTTCTCTGAGTCTCTTCTTCTATGGTTGATTTGAGGGAACATTTATTGCTACTTGCCCCAGGCACCAAAATTACTATTTATGGTTCTGCACATGCTGACTGAGTCTACAACAAACATGTTATCTAATCTCAACTAGGCCATCACTTTTACATAGCAATGCTTTTATTCTCCTCTGATTGACAGCAGCTGTTCCAAACTTTTGCCTTAAGCCTCCTATATCACCCCCTCTCTGCCCCTTTCTCAATAGAAGACCTTACTTCATACTTTACTGAGAAAATCAGGACCATCTGTTTTGTGCTCCTTTTCCCCTTTTCAAAATCCTTCTTTATCATCCCCTTCTTTCTTTTAATCCAATCTCTGACAAAGAGATGGTTTTTGTCTTTGCCCAGGCCTTTCTACTGGTATGTTTGATCCCATCCTATACCCTCTAGTCTTCTCCAAGAACTTCTCTGATCATCACCTCCTTTCCTCTTCAGTTTTACCTGATTCACTGTCAAAATTTTGGAAAAATTTGAGACAACTGAGTTTCAAAGTCCTAACTTTAAATCCAGCCCCAGACACTTACTAACAATGTGTCCCTGGGCATTTCAGTGACTCTAGTTTCCTCTACTACAAATTAAGATAATAATTTCACCTACCTCCCAGGGTTATTGTGAGAACTAAATGAAATAATATTTGTAAAGTACTTTGCAAGCCTTAAAGCACTATAACCATGTCAGCTTTTATCATTATTATTTCTATTATTACTGCCTACAAACATATCTGGTTCTCCACCAACTTGGAATCATTAAGACCTGAGTTTTAATATCTACTCAGTCACTTAACAGATACATGGCCCAGGGAGATAATTTTATCCTTTCAGTGTTAATCTACTCTTCTGTGAAATGGGGAAAATGGTGACACCTACTTGATGATTATGATGGGATGATGATGATGAAAATGATGAATTTTAGAATGTTTGCTTGACCCAGTATTCAGGAGCAAATGAAACTGCTCCCCTTCATATTTTTATAAGAGAGGGACATTTCTAAAGGGAAAGCCAAAGAGATGATTTCCATTTGAAGGCTAGATCCCTGATCCTTTCCAAAATGTTATGAAATCCTCTCATCTGAGATGATGAATGATTATCAGTCTTGAAGTCAAACATTTTTAAAACTATTCCATGTTGCTCAGCAGTTCCATTTTTACCTGCCTTCCTTTTTTCCCCTTTTTCTCTACCTCCTTTTACTTGTAATGTAATGTGCCATGTTACACCCCAGCAGTTAAAATTAAGTTGTTCTGTAAATATTAATCTTGCTAATGTCTAAATTAAAAACTGACATCACTCAGTTAATAATAGAGAAAGACCAGTTCCTATCAGTGGATTTGAATCAGCCTCATCTTCTAAGTAGGGAAGAATTTCAAACAGTTCAGATGATTTCCCTGAGACCACTGAGTCTTCAAAATACCACCTCTATCTGTCTTCTTTTAATCATGTCCTATATTGTGTGCCAACTTCTCTACCTTCTGACAAGAATTCATACTAAGGTGAAAGTGATTGATTTTGCTGCTACTACCTTGAGGGCTGGAGGCAATGTTCCTATTTAGTAGAAGACAATGGATTTCATCTCTAATGGTAGAACAACAGATAACAGCAGCAGCACAGTGTTAATCTCAGGGGCCTTAAAATTGTACCAACTGAGCACTTTTTTCTCTGCTGACTTCTAAAGCCTAGTATGTCCTTATGATCAGAGACTTTGGAGATGGAAGCATTTTTATAAGAAGGTTGAGTCAGATAATAATCTGCTGTAGCAAAAATAAATAAGCAAGCAAACCAAAAAAATGTGAAATCAGGAAACTGTTCAAAGACAATTCATGCTTGTGAAAAATACCTTTTCTCTAATGCTGCCCAGATAAATCTCTGCTGGATTATCTACCCCAGAATATACCAGTTCCTTCATTATGAGGCAGCTTTGCTTCCACCTAAGACATGACTGAAGACAATTTAACAATCTACATTTTTTTTACATATTTGAAGTTTTCTTCTTCTCCAACCTGTTCTTCTCCAGCATGGGGCTCCAGGATCCTTTCCTTGATTCTTATACAGTTTAAGAGTCATTCATGCTGGAAAACTGAGACTCTATGATGTCCTGTCAATGATTGATTTTTTCTTTGGGTATAACTGTCCTGTCACAGTATCTGAACCTTACATGTTGCCTCTTTTCTCCTGCTAGAGGTGGTGTGGTTTAGCAAAAAGAACATTGTATACAGAGTCAGACAATTAATTACAGAGGGAGGGGGACTTTCTAGCTGTGTGATCTTTAGTAAAACTTTATTTACCTCAGCCTCAGTTTCCTCAGTTGTAAAAGGAAAGGGTTAGGGATTTGGTAAACTCTCAAGTCCCTTATGCTTCTAAACTCTAATGACTTTTTTCTTGAAGATTTTATTGTCCACTGTGTATCTCTTTACAAAAGTGAACAATAGAAGAGATAACTCAGTCAGAATGAATTTCTTGTGATCAGTCTTGGGGGTAAGAGGTAAAATCTGATATTTGAAGATACTGGTGAAAAGTGAAAGCATAGTTTTATCTAGAGAATTTGCTTATCCTAATGCCTTAGGAACTTGAACTCATTTTCTCTCCCATCTTTTTCACCCCTCTCTTCCTTCTTTCCTTCATCTCTTCCCTTCCTTTCCTATCCCTTTATTTTCTTCCTTTTTTCCTCCTTGTCTGCCTTTTCTTCCTTATTTCCTTCTTTGATTTCTTTCTTCTTGCCTTCCTTTCTTCCTGTCACCTACTTTTCTCTATTCCTTTCTGCCTGCTTGCATTCCTTCTGCTTCCCTATCTTTTCTCATTCTTCTTTCTTGCCTTTTCTTTCTTTTTTTCTCTTCTTTGCTTCCTTACTTTATTCTTTTTCATTTCTTTCTTATTTCTTCTTTCCCTCTTTTAGAGTGTAAGCTCCTCAAGGATAGGGACTGTCTTGCCTTTCTTTGCATTCCCAGCACTTAACCCAGTACCTAGCACATAGTAGGTCCATGTAGAGAAATAAGGCATACATGTGGTAGAAGGAATACTGGGTTTGACAATAGAGGATCTAGTTCTAGTTATCGGAATTCTTCTACTTACAAGGTCTCTTCATGTATAAAATGAAGATGAGATGGACTGATGACCACTTGGGTTTCATCCTGATCTAAATCTATGATACTTTGATTTTGAAAATAGAAAACTATGTATGGTTTAAAATTAAGTTTTAGAGGAGAACTGTAGGCCATAAATTGAGGCATTCTGAAGTAGCAGTAGAGTAGGATTCATAAAGGGATTCAAATACTAGACACTTATGTGACGTTCAAGGACAAATAACTTAGTCCCTCAGACAGTTTCCTAGGACTTATCTAATAGATTGATTCTTTGTATAGAATGGTTTTCATTTCTCTTGATGGAGAAAGTTTCTATACTGGTAATTTTCCACACTGACACTTCCAGTAATGAACATAAATAATGTAGGAAGTCAAAGAAGGGATCAGGAGTGATAAGAGAGGAAGTATGACTTCTTAACCACATGACATTGATGGATGGATAGGATTTGAATGAGTCAATAGATGGAGATAAAACTTTCTTGTTGGGTCTGACAAGGAAAGAACGTAAACAAAAAAGGAAGGTAGTTCCTACCAACATGTAATTTGGACTTTTAGAAAATATACCCAACCTTTGGTTCTCCATAATCCTTATGAAGTAGTCCTAGAGTAGCAGTAGAGTTTATGGAGAAAGGGAATGATATGCTCTGACATGGACTTTAGGATGATCACTTGGTACTGTGGTGAAGAATATGGGAAAAGACATAAAGTAAGAAGATTGACTAGGAGACCATTGCTGGAATGCAGGCAAGAAAGGATAAAGGAAGGTCTATATGAGTGGAGAGAAAAGAATAATTGCAGTGGATGCTGTGGTGGTAAAAGATAAGGCTTGACAACAGGATATGTGGGGTGAGACAGAGTAAGGAACTGAGTTTAATACCATTAGTGAACCCAGTTTACTTGAGGTGTAATTGTATACTCAAAGAAAGGAGGATATTTGGCAGAGGAGCAGCTTTGGAGTGAAAAATGATGTAATGAAATATATGGTACAGATTACAACTCAACCTACTCCTTCTATGGGACTCACTCAAACTTACCAACATTAGTATGGATACATTGGGGGCAGGGAGAATTTTGTTTGCATAGCTATTGGCATGTGTGTTTGGACAATTAGGTTATAATAACCCTGAAGGACTAAAGTTCAAATGGAGAATGATATTGAAAGCTTCTAGCATAAGAAGGAATGATAGAAGGTGAAAAAGGAAGTGAGATTATTTTGGAGATAAGCCTCAAGACTGACCATCATGTGTAGGTTGGATTGCAACCCATATTTCTGCCATCCAGTTGGTTACTCTTGAGGTCCTGCAACAGCTCATTTGTGCTTATACCACAAACTACTAAGGATATAGGACTCTCACTTTGGAGACCACTGAACTAGGGGGATGACTTGAGGACACTGGATCCTTAGGGCAAAGAAAGGAGGGATTCAAGGAGGTAGAAAAAGACATAAAATGATGATGAAACAATGTTAAGATTTTACTCACTGCAGAATTTTAATGAAACCTAACCTTGCTGACTAGATCACATAAAGAAGGGAAGGGAATAAGTATTTATATCGGGATCTTATTTCTAAGGTGATAGTTGAATTATTTCAATATCTATTTTGCCCTCTGATTCCAGGATATTCCAGGATATTATGGCAGTTTTTCTTGATAATTTCCTAAAATTATTAATTTCCTTCCTCTCTAGGTGCTCCTTTTGATTATGGCTTTCAGGTAATCCAATAATGATTCTGACAATGTCTCTCTTTAACCTATTTTCCAGGTCAATTGTTTTTCCCATGAGGTATTTTACATTTTCTTCTATTTTTTCATTCTCTTGAATCTGTTTGATTGATTCTTGATATCTCATACAGTCATTAACTTCCACTTGCCCAATTCTAACTTTTAAGGAGTTGCTTTTCTCAGTTAGATTTTGACCAATTTCCATTTAGCTAATTGTACTTTTAAGGACTTGTTTTCTCTAATGGATTTTTGTCTCTCCTTTTCCTTTGACCAATTCTACTTTTTAAGCAGCTGTTTTCTGGCAGGTAAGATATCTAGACCATGATATGCAATCTCATTCTTTCTTATGTTGTTTTCTAATTGCTTTGAGTCTTTGTAAATATTTTGAAGGTAGGAACTATATCTTAGACTTGTCTTATGGCAGTGCTTGATTCTCCATAATGCATTGCAAAAAGAAGCCATGTGATGCCTTGGATAGAGTGAGCAATAGGTAGCTGGACCTGGGGTCAGGAAGACCTAAGTTCAAACTGAACCTCAGGTATTTACTGAGCTGTGTGATATAAACTTACCTCACTTTACTCATCTGTATAATACAAATAGATCTCCTACCTCCCAGGTTGTTGAGAGGATAAAATGAGATAAAATTTGTAAAGCTTCACAAACATATAAATGTTTTCCATTATTATTATAATTAAAGATATCTGGACCTAGTTTTAAATCCCTTGGGCATGGTACTTAATATGTATGGGCCATCTGCAAAGTGAGATTTGGATGATATGACCCCTAAGGATCCATAAAATTCTAAATTTATTAACTGATTGTTGTACTGATGACTGAGAAAGGATCACTAAGTAGTCTGGTCTTGGGATGGAGATCTTCTCTTTGAATTTCTCTGAAGAAACCTCACTCTTCTAGAAAAATTTTGATAGGGAACAGATTTAAAACATTGAAATAGATATAAATTCAATCTTTTCTCTTCTCATTTTATAGCTTTGAAAAAGCTGAGGGAAATGGGGCTTTCTTATCTTCTCTTAAGCAGGAAATTCTGTTCCATTCCATTGAAAACAATTTTGCCCAATCTATGCAAAATACAAGAAAAAAATGTTAAAAAAAGAAATACAATCCTTGACCTCTAAGGTCCATGATATCTGGATATTCTCTTCAATCTCTCCATGTCTTTTAATTCTATTCTCTATTTATGTGTATGTCCAAATGCAAGAATCAAGCAATCAATTGACAAGTATTTAAGAGCTTACTATCTGACAAACATTGTGTTAGGCATTGGGTACAAAAAGATGAAAATGAAACAGCCCCTGCCCTTAAGAACCTTACATTCTATTGAGAACTTTATACTGGCACCCTTCCTCTAAGTCTTTTAATATTCCAAGAGCAAAGGGGCAACACTTGGGCTCTTTATCTCTCATTCTGGATATATATATATGTGTATATATATATATATATATATATATATATATATATATATATATACCTTTTTTGGTGCTTTTCTCACTTTTTTTTAGGTTTTTGCAAGGCAAATGGGGTTAAATGGCTTGCCCAAGGCCACACAGCTAGGTAATTAAGTGTCTAAGACTGGATTTGAACCCAGGTACTCCTGACTCCAAGGCCAGTGCTTTATCCACTATGCCACCTAGCCGCCCCCTTTTCTCACTTTCTACATGATATGTGTTAGTCTTTTCACAACTTGTTAAGCCATTGCCCAATCAATGAGCATCCTCTCAATTTCCGGTTCTTTACCACCACAAAGAAAACTTCTATAATTTTTGAGAACATATAGGTTATTTTCCTTTTTGTCTAATCACTTTGGAAAATGGACCTAATAGTGGTATTTCTGGATCACAGGATATTCAGTTTTATAATTCTTTGACCAGAATTCCAGATTGTGCTACAAAATGGTTGTTCCTGTTCATAGTTCCACTAACATTTTTATATGACCAATAATTCTTTTAAAATATAAATATTTTTATTTTTTAAGAAAGATTTTATTTATTTTGAGTTTTACAATTTTTCCCCTAATCTTGCTTCCCTCCCCCTCCCCCACAGGAGGCAGTCTGTTAGTCTTTACATTGTTTCAATGGTATACATTGATCTCAGTTGAATGATGAGAGAGAAATCATATCCTTAAGGAAGAAAAATAAAGTATAAGAGATAGCAAAATTACATAAAAAGATAACAGTTTTTCTCCCTAAGTTAAAGGTCTTTGGTCTTTGTTTAAACTCCACAATTATTTCTCTGGATACAGATGGTATTTCCCATCACAGATACCCCAGAATTGCCCCTGATTGTTGCACTGATGTAATGAGCAAGTCCATCAAGGTTGATCATCACCCCCATGTTGCTCTTAGGGTGTACAATGTTTTTCCAGTTCTGCTCATCTCACTCAGCATCAGTTCATGCAAATCCTTCCATGCTTCCCTGAATTCCCATCCTTCCTTGTTTCTAATAGAACAATAGTGTTCCATGACATACAAATACCACAGTTTGTTAAGCCATTTCCCAGTTGAAGGACATTTAATTGATTTCCAGTTATTTACCACCACAAACAGGTCTACTATGAATATTTTTGTACAAGTATGTTTTTACCCTTTTTCATCATCTCTTCAGGGTATAGACCAGTAGTGGTATTTCTGGATCAAAGGGTATGGACATTTTTGTTTCTCTTTGGGTGAAATTCTAAACTGCTCTCCAGAAAGTTTGGATGAATTCACAGCTCTACCAACAAAATATTAGTGTCCCAGATTTCCCACATCCCTTCCAACATCAATCATTGTCCTTTCTGGTCATATTGGTATGTCTGAAAGGTATGAGGTGGTACCTCAGAGATGCTTGAATTTGCATAAAATATAAATATTTTTAAATAGTAAATGGCTCAGAGGTAAAGGAACACTAGTATTGGAGTCAGAAAGGTCTGAATTCAAATCTGACCTCAGATACTATCTGTATAACCTTGGGCAAGTCAAAGAAATAAAAACACCACAAAAGTGGCCTGAGACCAAAAGCCCCTCATCTTATCAGTATGTGGTTCCATGGTAATTGATAAAAATAGTAGTAGCTTTGCTGTCAAATCTGTTTGATTTTTTATCTAATTGTTCTCCATAGTCTCATATAAAAATGATTTACAGATTGCATGGCCTTTAACTGAGTCTCAAGTTATCTTTCTGTGAACTCTTTTCCCTTTAACCATTCTTCATTGTTTTGTGAGGAAACATTGCTCACATTTGTTCTCTGAAGCATTTTGCACTTTTGTTCAACCCCAGAATTTCCCTTGGCTGTGTTTGTTAATGAGATTAAGTATTTACTAGTTAAAGTGAAGGTGATTTCTGAGTTATTTTGGTCTTCTCACTGTGGCCATTATTTTACATAGTTTAAACTTTTGTAAAAATGATGATAATCAAAATAAACATTTTTTCTTAGCCTTTTTCTGTTTTCTGAATCAATATCCTATTTGAATACATCAAGTTGGAGCCTTATGATTATAATGGTACTGGGTTTTTGTCTTTATCCTTTCTTTTATGCCCCCTTTTCAGTGTTGATTTTGACCTTTGCCTTAACAGGTTGGTGGTCTGACCGAAATGAGACAGCTGCTTCAGAAATGACTAGTCCATTAGTAACCAGTCATTTCCTGTCTCAAGATATTACCAAATTCACTTATGTGTGTTATGTTATTGAGTACTTTCAATGTCTAGTGACTTCTGAAACACTTCTCAGAGAAAGATAAAGGATGAACATGTGGAAGACATCTGATGTTTCCACAAGCTTCTAGTCTCTTTAATGTATTCTGAATCATATTGTCCAGCCTATCTTTTTTTTCCTATTCTCCCCCTGTCATCTTCACAATGAAGTCAGAAAATATCAATGTATTTGTTGACCGAGTTTGGAGGATCTTGTCAAGTGTAACAAAGAATTTTTCTACTTCTCCATCTTCTACAACAGATGTTGGCACATAAGCTTCAATTATCTTCATGGTGGTCTTTCTTGCTTATGCTCATCATGAGTACTGCAATACAAGACTGACCACATGTACTATGAAATGATGTTTTTTGTTGCTTTGTGGAGCACAACGAAACTAGCTCTGCCAATTACTTTATTTTTCTCTCCAAGGTGAACCTGTTAACCATCCTTCCACTTAACTATAACTTCCTTATGTTTTCTGGTTTCATTTACAGTGAAAATGTCAATATTTATATGGTTCAGTTCCTCCAGTAATTTATCAACTCATTGGGGTTGGACATAGATCTGACATTTAAAGTAATTAATGTTTACAGATGGTCTGTAAACCCTTTGCCCCTTTCCCACCACTCTGCTACTATCACTGCAAGAAGAAGAGGGACACAGAGAATTTAACTATTTCATATTTTTCTTTGCTTCATGACTTTTTATCATCAAACAAATTCAGCCACATCGTCTCCATATGAAGGAAGAGTGTATTCATGTTTACAAATCTCCTCCTGACATAACAGGTACTATCTATGGTATAAAACTATTTGAAACCTTTACATTTGGTAGAATCTTCGAAAACTGGTGTTAGACTAAGATTTGTTCCATATCACAATGAGGCACTAGAGCCTACCACATAAAAATACTTAATAAATGTTTATTGACTGCTTAGAAAAGAGATAAAAAAGCACAAGTAGTACCCAGTTCCCTTGGTCATGGACCCCCAGAACGCTACTGTGTACTTTGTGGCCCACACTATAGCCCATCATAAGCCCCCACTGAAGTACTGACTTCTACTAATTGGAAAAATGATGCACATTTTAGAGCAAAGACAGTTTTTTTAAACTATACAGTAATAGTATTACCACAGAATATCACAATCATCAAACAGTGGTATCATATAGAGCTGGAAGGAATGTCTTATCATCTTATTTTACAGACGAACCAACAGAAGCACAAAGAAGTCAAATTACTTGTCAAGTTGATGCAATCACTAAAGTATGTTTTGAACTCAAGCCCTCATAATTATTAATCTAACATACTATCCACTATACCATAGTTAACTCACTTTCCAATGAATTTACTGTCCCACAAATAAACATTTATTCTAGCAGCAACAAGGAGTTTGCATAAGGATCATCCATTGGACATATAAATATAATGAATGTGTTG